>NC_080165.1:9042750-9247256 GCF_950295315.1 Erinaceus europaeus
AACTCAATCCATTGCTGTGAACCACGTCTGATGAGTGGGCAAGATGTTGGCTGGATGATGCCACATGTCCAAGCACCAGCAGTCCACTGATTCCATAGCCCAGCCTGGCTCTTCTCTCTCAACAAACGCTGATTGGATGGGCCTGTCTGTCCATGATTTGTCCACACACCCCTCCTCTAAGTTCACAGCAGAAGGAGTTCTTGGGGAGTCAGACACAGGCCCAGTCAAACCTTGTTTGGGAGTTGCTTGAATTCTGAGTGATTTTCATTGCATGACAACAGAAAAACCAGAGATTTAGAACACTTCCATTATTTCAGTGACTCTAGATTGAGTGTCTTCTAGTTAACAAAGGTCTTTCTCTGTCCTTTATCAGAGGTTTTGGAGGAGAGGTGTAGATAACAATGGTTATGCAAAGAGGCGCTCATGCCTGAGGCTCCAAAGTCCCAGGTTCAACCCCCTGTACCACCATAAGCCAGAGCTGAGCAGTGCTCTAGTAAAAAGAAAAACAACATCAAACACAGAGGTTTTTAATGCTGATTTTATCATTGATGAAAGTTAAGAGAATTGCTCAAGCAATGTACTTCACTATCTTTTTTTTCCCCCCAAAGACCTGCTATATAGCAAGAAACAACTTTTTATTGAGTCTTCTGTTGGCAATTTAGATTCCAATCCTGTCTCCACTAGTTGCTAGGTATGTGATGTAGGCAAGTTAAACCACCCCCCTCGTTGTCTCTTTCTCTGTCTTTCTCTGTCTCTCTCTCTGTGTGTGTGTCTTTCTCTTCATTGTTGGAGTGTTACAGCTCTGGGCTAACTTTCTCAGATAGAAAGAGAGAGGCAGGGAGTCCGGTGGTAGTGCAGTGGGTTAGGACCACGTGGTGCAAAGCTCAAGGACCAGCGTAAGTATCCCGGTTGGAGCCCTGGGCTTCTCACCTGTAGGAAAGTCGCTTCATAGGCGGTGAAGAAGGTCTGCAGGTGTCTATCTTTCTCTCCCCCTCTCTGTCTTCCCCTCCTCTCTCCATTTCTCTCTGTCCTAGCCAACAATGAACAACATCAACAACAACAACAATAATAACTACAACAATAAAACAACAAAGGCAACAAAAGGGAAAATAAATAAATAAATAAATAGAAAAAAGAAGAATAAATAAATTAATTAACAAAAAAAAAAAGAAAGAGAGAGTCAGGAGAGAGGGAAAGACACCACAGTACAATTTTCCCCAGTGACTTAGGGGTGAGGATGAACTTGAACTTGAACCTGGGTCATAGCATGACTAAGTATTCACCCTTCCAGGTGAGCTACCTAGCTGACCCTGCAAAAATCTGTCTTTTATTCCCCTGGAGCACTGCTTAGCTCTGATTATGGTTGTGCAAGGGATTAAACCTGAGACTTCAGAGCTTCAGGTATGAAAGTCCTTTTCATAAGCATTATGCTAACTCTCCCAGGCGGTCGGTCCATCAATAAAACTGTGGTTGAAGGTACAAAAGTTTGTCATGTGGCTAAAATAAGATTATCTGTAATAACACATAGTCAAAACTTCTCCGAATTTGTGCCTCTTCTAACAGAAATGTAGTGGAATCTCTAAAGGCTTAGAAAAACAAGACTTAGGACCACAGAATGTGAGCTCAGACCTATAGGGAGGCAAAGGTCACATGGGTTCCTAAGCTGAATATGGGCCCCAGATGACATCAAATTGATGGGGTTTACAGTCAACAATATTTATGCACATTCCCCATATTTGGGAGCTACTCTCTTCCCTGATCCAGCTTTCTAGCCCTTTTTCCAGCCATGACATCATCTCCCCAGACAGTAACTTCGATCCACCTGCATATCAGATTTCAGGCTCAGGGGGAAAAAACAAAGAAAAAAAAAAACTAGTATAGCCACAGGCCCTTTGGAATATAACTAAAATATGCCAGCTAGCTATCTACAAAATGGAGACAACCCCCCCACCCCAACTCTTTATTAGCACTATTCCAGCCTTTAAGTTCATGATTAGTCAACAATGTGTTTGGCTTTGTATGTTAACTCTTTTTTCATCCACCAGGTTCCAGATGCTAGCAGGATGCCAACCAGACTTCCCTGGACAGACAACCTCACCAATGTGTCCTGGAGCGCCGATTCCCCAGAGCCCTTCCCCACTAGGGAAAGAGAGAGGCAGGCTGGGAGTATGGATCCACCTGACAATGCCCATATTCAGCACAGAAGCAATTACAGAAGCCAGACCTTCCACCTTCTGCATCCCACAAGGACCCTGGGTCCATACTCCCAGAAGGATAAAGAATAGGAAAACTATCAGGGGAAGAGATGGGATATGGAGTTCTGATGTTGGGAATTGTGTGGAGTTGTACTGCTCTTATCCTATGGTTTTTGTCAGTGTTTCCTTTTTATAAATAAAATAAAAAAAAAAAGGAAAAACGGAATCAGGTACAGTGGAGAAGTATCTGCATGCCTGAGGCCTTCAATTCTATTGCTGGTGCTGCATTTACTACAGTGGTTCTTTGGCGTCTCTCTCTCTCTCTCTCTCCCCACCCCCCCTCTATCTCACTGAAAATAAATCTTTAAAATATTTTGAAAGTCTTTATATCAGAGCTGCCTTTTTAGACTCAATTCCAGGGGCATGAGAAATGAAAAAAAGAGTATATAAAAGGGATTACATGATACTAAAAACCTTCTACACATCAAAAGCAAACTGCACAAGGATAACCAGGCAACCTGGTAAATGAGAGAAGATATTTGTACATCACACATCTGACGAGTGGCTGATATCAAACATCTATAAATGCCGGGCTAGCTTTGCGGGTGGGAGAGAGACGACCAGGGACTCATGGCTGAGCTGGGACGCAGTTCAATCTTTATTGACGAGCGGGGATGCAGTGCAAGCTAGCTACCTCTAATCACCATCCTGTCCTATATGTATCTCCTGAGGCGGAAGTGTCAGGTCAGAAGAGGATGTACATAGTATAGGGGGTGGGGAGAAGGAAAACGTGACCGAACCAGTGGGGATCAAACCAATGAAAACAATGATTATGTAAATAGACCACAAAGTTAAGCAATACAATGAACCTAAAGTGACGATCAAAACAGAAGGTCTTCTAAGCAGAATTTAGAAGCATACCAACGTATAAAGAACTGGCACAGCTCAACAAAAGAAAAAAAATATAATAAAAAAGCAACCCAAAGGACTAAACAGAACGTTCTCTAAAGAAAAGGTACATGTGACCCACAGACATATGGAGAAATGCTCCACTTCATTCATCATCAGAGAAATGCCAATGAAAACGAGACTCCGATTCCATCTCACACCTATGAGAAGGGCCTACACCGACAAATGAGGTGTTAGCAACACTGTGGAGAAAAAGGGAACTCTGCTGGGGGGAATGCACATTGGAAGACAGTATGGGAAGTCCTTAAACAAATAAAAATGGAATTTTCTTAGGATCTAGTGGTGCCACTCTTAGGCGTTTAGTGAAAATTATCCAAAACACACTCAGATACTAATGTGAAGGGACATTATTCACAGTAGCCTAAGAGTGGAAGCAGACTAAATTCTCATTGGATTGCTAAAGAAGTTATGGGCCAGGAGGTAGCCCATTGGGAGAAGCATTGCACTCTCAGGCATGGGGTCCTGAGTTCAGTCCCCAGCAGCACATGTACCGGAATGATGTCTGGTTCCTTCTCCCTCTCCTCCTATCTTTCTCCTTAATAAATAAATAAAATTTTTGAAAAGAAAAAGAAGTTATGGGATAGGGGGCTGGGTGGTAGTGCAGCGGGTTAAGCGCCCCACCTGCGGGGGGTGGGGGACTGTTGACTTCATAAGCAAGTCTGCAGGTGTCTCTTTCTCTCTCCCTTTCTTTCTTTCTTTCTTTCTTTCTTTCTTTCTTTCTTTCTTTCTCTCTCTCTTTCTTTCTTCCTTTCTTTCTTCCTTTCTCTCCTCTTAATGTTTTACTTATTTATGAGGGAGATGGGAGGAGAAGGGGAAGGAGCCAGAGATCACTCTGGTGCATGTGCTACCCGGGATTAAGCTCAGGACCTCATTCTTGAAAGTCCAGTGCCTTGTCCATTGTGCCACCTCCCAGACCACTCTCTGTCCCTTTCTATCTTCCCCTCCCCTCAATTTCTTTCCTGTCCTATCCAAACAAAAAGAAAAGAAAAGAAAATTAAAAAGATGGCCACAGGAGCAGTGGATGTGTGGTGCAGGCACTAAGCCCAAGTGATTACCCTGGAGGGGAAAAAAAATTATGAGATATATACTTCATGGAACACTACTCTGAAATCAAGATGCTTTTCTGACCGTTGGGACAAAAAGGATGGAACTGAAGGTGATTATGCTTAGCAAAATAAGTAAGGAGATAAAAGGCAGCTACTAAATTATTTCATTCATATGTGGCATCTAGAGGACTGATACATGTGAACTTGCAAAAAATAAAAAGAAACTAAAAAAGCAAGTAAAAAGGGACTCCGACACTAGTACAGAGGGTTAAGTGCACGTGGAGCAAAGCGCAAGGACCGGCCTAATGATCCTGGTTCGAGCCCCTGGCTCCCCACCTGCAGGAGAGCTGGTCTGCAAAGGCTATACAGTGAAATGCCTTGAGTTTTTTCTAGCATGGCCAGTACCTGTATGTTCCTTTAGTGAGATTTCATAAGTATGCATTAAAGTATGCAGTCAAGAAGGGTGATGTCTTTGTTGATCTCACAGCAACTGGCAAACGCTAGAAGAAGAAGAACAGCAGCCTATGACATGGTCTGGCACCGTGGTCTCCTAGTCAAGATCTCAAGATGCCTGCCTCCATGGGTGGCCAACACTATATCGTTTCTTCTCCAAAACAGAAGATTCCGGGTGCATCTGGGTGACAAGTCTAGCAGATGGAGACTTGTCTCAAGTGGCCTCCCCCAGGGCTCTGTTCTGGATCCTACGCTATTTAATATTTACATTAATGACCTCCCAGAAACTTCTTCCAGGAAGTTCATCTACGCTGATGACATCTGCTGTGCAACTCAGGCATCCAAGTTTGACATCCTCAAGGAAACACTCACGAAAGACATGTCTCTGATATCTGATTACTGTAAAAAATGGCGACTAATCCCTAGCACTGCAAAAAACAGTATCATCTGTTTTCCATCTACACCATGCCTCGGCCTCGCGTGAGCTTAATGTGCAGCTTGACGATACGAGAATCCGGCATGAAGCCCAGCCAGTCTATCTTGGCATTACTCTCCATCGCACTCTGTCATTTCGCGAACATCTCATAAAAACTGCAGCAAAGGTGGGCGCGAGGAATCACATCATTGCAAGACTGGCCAGCTCCTCATGGGGCGCGAGCGCTTCCACACTGCGATCATCATCTCTGGCATTATGCTATTCCACTGCAGAATACTGTGCCCCAGGATGGTTCTGTAGCCCCCATGTCCACTTGGTCAATTCCAAATTATATTCCTCCATGAGGATAATTTCTGGAACCCTCCGTTCCACCCCGGTTCCATGGCTGCCTGTTCTCAGCAACATCGCCCCGCCAGATATTCGTCGGGATGCGGCATCATCTAAGTTCATTTCCCACGTCTACGCTCGACCGGACCTGCCAATATACGCGGATATCTTCGCCCACCCTGTCCAACGCTTGACGTATCGTCACCCAATCTGGTCCCCTACGCCTACACTGAACTTCTCTGTTCCAGACTCTTGGAAACAGAGCTGGCAGTCAGCTGAGGTAAAGAACAAACACCTCATCACATACCCCTGCGAGCGTCAACCCGGCTTTGACCTAGCACGTTATGATCGGGCCCTCCTCAATCGCTATCGAACAGGCCATGGCCGGTGCGCCGCTATGTTCCATCGCTGGGGAGCCAGAGATGACCCGAACTGCCCCTGCGGCTCCAGACAGACTATGACCCACATAGTCAACGACTGCCACCTCTCCAGATTCAAAGGAGGTCTCGAAACTTTACATCAGGCTCAACCTGACGCTGTTGGCTGGCTACGGAAGAAGGGCAAACAAACGCTAGAAGAAGAAGTATGCATTATTTTACAACAAATATGAATTAAACCAAAATAAAGGTCTCTGGGGTAGGAGGGAGTATCCAGGTCCTGGAACATGATGGCCGAGGACCTAGGTGGGGGGGTAGAGTGTTATGTGGAAAACTGAGAAATGTTACATATATACAACGACTGTATTTTACTGATGACTGTAAACCACTGGAATCCCCCCCAATAAAACAAACAAGCAAAAAAGAAATATATATATAGGAGCCAGGCAGTGGCACACTGGGGTAAGCACACACACTACAGTGCACAAGGACCTGGGTTCAAGCCCCTGGTCTCCTAGGGGGGAAGCTTCACCAGTGGTGAAGCAGTGCTGTAGATGTCTCTTTGTCTCTCTGCTTCTCTATCTTCCCCTCCCCTCTCAATTTCTCTCTGTCTCTATCCAGTAGTAAATAAATAAATATATTTTTTAAAAGAAATCTGTATAAAGTAGTATGTCACTGGAGCTGCATTCAGTAGAATTCAGACTCTCACTTCGTCTTTGATACTTGTTTTGTAGTCGATGCTATCTTAGACAACTTTCCTGATTTAAATTCTTTCAATCCAATACAATCTTTCTTTTCTATCCAGTGTTTTGTGTGATTCTTCTGAGGACAGTATGCAAATGACTTACATGGTATCTGGCACATTACAAATGTTGAGCTCTTTTTTTCTTACAAATTTATTTTATTATGATTATTATTTTATTATCTTTATTTATTGGATAGAGACTGTCAGAAATCAAGAAGGGAAGGGGGAAGTAGAGAGAGAGAGTGGGACAGAGAGACACCTTCAGCCCTGCTTCACCACTTGTGAAGCTTTCCCCCTGCAGGTAGGGACTGGGGGCTTGAACCTGGATCCTTGTGCATTGCAACATGTGCGCTCAACCAGGTGCACCACCACCCGGCCCCTTTGAACTCTTTTTATTGGCCATTAACATTATTTCCAATTAGTGACTAAAATTCTTTTCTTGACCTATTCATAATAAACGGTGTCAAGTTTCATGATTAGTAGTTGTCCAAAAAGGAAAATTACTTTTGCTTAAAAATGCCTTATTGATAGACAAGGTGTAAAGTGTCGAGGCCAAGGAAAAGGCCCTCACTACTGGAGTAAAACTTTTCTTCTCTGAGATGTGAAGGTTTTAAGATTTTCTTTGGGGCCCAGGAAGGTTTGAGGAAGTTTAGCAACACTAGGAAGAGAATAGATTTGAGAAAAAGAAGAAAGAGCAGGTTCTCTCTCTTAATATTTTATTTATTTATTAGATAGAGACAGAGAGAAATTGAGAGGGGAGGGGAAGACAGAGAGGGGAGGAGATAGAGAAGCACCTGCTGATCTGCTTCACCACTGATGAAACTTTCCCCCTGTAGCTGGGGACCAGGGGCTTGAACCTGCTGGGTCCTTGCACCCTGTAATGTGTGTGTTTAATCAGGTGCACCACCACTTGGCCTTGGTTCTCTCTTTAAGTAGAGAAGCTTCACTTAAAAACAAAAACACAAAGTGGGAACCTTTAGGAAGATAACAATAGTCCCAAGTTCTTCTTAACCATCAGATAGAAGTACTTTTAGAAGAATAGCATCGAATCAAACTAGGCTATGACCCCAATCTTAATCACTGCACTGTAGTAATGTTCCTAGGTGCTCATGACTTTAGTAATTTTTGCTAAAGCTTAATAGTTAAAAAGGAGGTACACTAAAAACATTGTCTGGGATGGTGTAGTTGAGAATAGGGCTAAAAAGCTGGATTAGGGCAGAGAGTAGCTCCCAAGCTTGAAGCAAGTATATACATGCAATTAACCGTTTACCCCACTGATCTGACCCAGGGCTCATATATATATTCATTCACATGTAGCACAGGAGGTCCGTGTAACCTCCATGCCGCTGTCGGTCTGAGCTTGTATCATATGTGGGTGGGAATTCAAAGATTCACTGACTAGGGCCCCAGGTGATGGGGTGGTCTTCTATTGACCAAAAGGGCCATCATTAAAGTGCGCCAATCTCTTATCCTAGAAAGGGGATATTTTTAAGATGGGGGGGAAGCAGTTCAGAAGAGGCAGAAGCAGTCAGCTCAAGATCACAAAAACTAATCAGTCTTCAGGACAACCGCAGCTTCAGCCACTGAACAGGATACGAACTGAAAAATGAAAGAGAGAAATAGAGATCCATTCAGACTTGGGAAGAAGGAATGAAGGGCACTTATTGCAGAACCATGATTATCAAGATTTTTTTTTTTTCCCTCTCAGTGTGAAGAGGCCAAGGGCGGAGGAGAGGATTTGAGGAGACTAGCAGTCAAACAGGATTGTCTCTGAACAGTGAAGACCCAACTAAAGCTGAACAGCTCATGTGTTGGAGAGAAGTGTAGCAATGCTGGGTATTCACAGGGCCAAATCTGAGGAGAGAGAGGCGGGGCTCCTGCCAAAGTGCACAGATGTTCCAAGGAAGAGGAGACGGTGAAGACAGAGTGAAACTTTAGGATAATTCTGGGACAGGTGTTATAGCGATGGGAGTAGGGAAAACAGACTAGGAGAGCAGGGACAGGTAGATAGATGAGAAATCCTGAAGTAAATTCTAGGCAAGGTCATCAATGTTGAAGGAGAGAGAAAAGGACAGGGTGTTTGGACATACAGGGAATATTTTACAGCTTGAAATAGCAGTGCGATATCTTCCATGTCACTTTCCTGCATGCTTCTCTCGATTCACACTAAATGATATCGCATCTGCTGATCCCAACCCAATCAACACAATGAGTACCACCTCAGCATGCTTCTGTTCAGACTGTGTCCAGAGACGTCAGGTATGGAATGTCAACCCTTCAGCCTTGTTATTCCAGTGAGACTTCTCCTTTCATACGATTCTCTAATTCCATTTCAGGTGGTTCAGTCCCTAATAAAGCTCCCAAATCTAGATATAGACCAGGTCCCGTGATATAAGGCATATGTTCACATGTATTCATAAATTAGGGTAAAATATATACCTGAAAGCAAAAGTACACAATAGTCTACAGTGAGTCAGTATATGCAGCAAGCGAGTAGAATGAGATATCCTAATGATATCCTAATGAGATAGTGTCTACTTAGACTTAGATACCCTCCTCACCTACTTCTTACTTAGACTTAGATGCCTTCTTCACCTACTTCCTACTATGCTTCCCTCAGTCATTCTAGCTAACCTTAACAAAGGACTGCAAAAACTGAATAAGGGCGAGAGACTGGCATACTTTAACGATGACTCTTTAGTCACTATCAGGCCACCCCATCAACTTGGACCCTAGTTTGGGAGTTCTGAGATTCCCAAACAGACATGATGGGCCTACACCTTGAGTAAATCCCTCTCTCCATTGTTACCAGTCATCTATATCAGGAACAACACAATAGACCCCTTTGTGGGCCCCCATAGGACCTTGCCCTCAATGTGGATCAATAGTGGCAGAAAATGTTTCATCCTCCAACGGGAGGCTGGACAACATACTCTATGTTCCACCTGAGGAAGATGGGTCCTGAAATTGAGGCAGCTTGGAATGTTTCTATTCATGACCACAGAATGTGAGCTCAGATCACAGGGTTGCAGAGGCCACATAGGCTCCTAAGGTGAACATGGGCCCCAGACCAAATCAAATCAATGAGGTTTACAGTCAACAATATTTATACACCTTTCCCATATTTGGGAGCTACTCTATTCCCTAATCTAGCTTCCTGGTCCTTTTTCAGCCATGACATCATCTCCCCAGAAAATAACTTGGATCCACCTACATATCAGATGACAGGCTCAGAAAGAAAAAAAAAAACTAGTATAGTCATGGGCCCTTTGGAATATAATTAAAATAGGCCTACTAGCTACCTATAAAAAGGAGACCCCCAACCTTTCATCTGCACTATTCCAGCTGTTAGGTTCATGATTAGTGAACAATTTGTTTGTCTTTATATGTTAACTCTCTGTTCAGCCATCAGGTTCCAGATGCTAGCAGGATGCTGACCAGACTTCCCTGGACAGACAACCCCACCAATATGTCCTGGAGCCTCACTTCCCCAAAGCCCTGCTCCAATAGGGAAAGAGAGAGGCAGGCTGGGAGTATGGATCTACCTGTCAACGCCCATGTTCAGCGGGGAAGAAATTACAGAAGCCAGAACTACCATCTTCTATACCCCACAATGACCCTGGGTCCATACTCCCAGAGGGTTAAAGAATAAGAAAGCTATCAGGGGAGGGGAAGGAATACGGAGAGCTGGTGGTGGGAATTGTGGGTAGTTGTACCCTTCTTATCCTATGGTTTTTGTCAGTGTTTCCTTTTTATAAATAAAAATTTTTAAAATTATAAAAATAGAAAAAAAAGTTTGTGTTCTCTCCCTAGCTCAGAAACAGACAGTTTCTATCAATAAACATTTCCCTATTTTCACAGGATATTCTTCAATCTTAAAATCCATCTATACTTTAAAAAAAACACTATTTTTATTTATTTATTTTAATGAAAAAAGATACATACACACACACACACACACACACACACAGAGATACCAGAGGACTGCTCAGCTCTAGCTGATGGTGGTGCTAGGGATTGAACTTGGGACCTCAGAGTCTCAAACATGAGTCTCTCTCTTGGATTTATTTATTTATTTATAAAAAGGAAGCACTGACAAAACAATAGAGGTCTATTTTGTTGTTCCTGATAGAGATGACCAGAAACAATAGAGAGAGGAATTTATTTGAGGTCTAGGCCCATCATGTCTGTTTGGGAATCTCAGGACTCCCCTACTGGGGCCCTAGCTGATAGGGTGGCCTGATAGTGACTAAAGAGTCATCATTAAAGTATGCCAGTCTCTTGCCCTTATTCAGCTTTTGCAGTCCTTGCTTTGATAAGGTTAGCTTTGGAGTGAGAGAGAACTGTAATAGGAAGTAGGTGAGGAGGGCATCTAAGTCTAATTAGAAACTATTTCATTAGGAACTTGATACTGACTCACTGCAGACTGTTGTGTGCTTTTGCTTTCAGGTTTGTATTTTGCCCCAGTTTATGGATAGATGTGAACATATGTTCTATCTTATGGGACCTGGTCTATATCTAGGTTTTGGGACCTTGTTAGGAAGTGAACCTCCTGAAATGGAATTAGAGAATCTATGAAAGGAAAGGTCTCACCTGAGTAATGAAGGTGAAGGGTTGACATCCCAAGCTTGACCTCTCTGTACACAATCTGAAGTGAAGCATGCTGAGGTGGTACTCATTGCATTGATTAGGTTGGGATCGGCGGATGCACTGTTGTTTTCGCCGGGCTGGCTTCACGGGCGGGTAACAGACGACCAGGGACTCATGGTTGAGCTGTAGGCAGTATCTCTTTATTCATGCAGGACGCAGCACAATCTAAGCCGAGCTAAGCGAAACTCTACTAAAATGAACAATGTTGTCTTTATATATACTTCCCAAGTAGGGCGTGAACAGGATGTGACATAGAGAGGGTGGAGAGAAAAGTGACTGGTGAAAATCAGAGTGTGACAAGGAGAGGGGGCAGAGCAAAAACATATCATGAAACAGTGGGGATTGAACCAATGCCCTGGAGGGAGGGTGGTGCTTGTTAACAGCGGTTATGTAAATAGAATAAAGTGGTTATGTAAATAAATAGTGTTAAGCAGGGGGGATTTAAACCAAATGAAACAGAAGGGGTTTTTACAAGCATACCAACAGATGCACTATCATTTGGTATGACTTGAGAGAAGCATGCAGGAAGTGAGCCCCACCCCAGAGTTTCCAGGACTGGGGGAAATATAGGCTCTACAGAGGAATTGGGAGTTTCCTACTGTTTTAGGGTTTAAGAAGACAATAGATAGTTATTGCTATAATCACATTATTTGGCAATTGTGTTAACTTTGAAAACTCCCTTTGTTAGGAATTGCTGTATCATACACAACATCACCATAATTTGTGTCCTTTGACATTATTTATTTGTATATAGCTGTGCCACCAGTTGCTTCTGTTCTCCCTGGTCTAGAGAGTCAACATATCAAAGACTCAGCCTATGTATTAAAAAGACTCAGTCTGTGCTTAAAAAAATTGAGATATTCAATCAGTTTTTCCCCTCTAATATTACTTAAATAGTGATTTATATGACTACAAATTAGTAGGAGTGTACATAAACACCATTCCCACCACCTAAAAACTGTGTCTCATCTTCCCCCCCCACACACACACACCCAGGAAGCCGAACATCCACCCTCACCAGGGTTTTTACTTTGGTGCCCTACTCCAAATTCAGTCAAATTCTGCTTTTAGTTTCCCTTTCTGTTCTTCTTTCTCAACTTCTGTTGATGAGTGGGATCATCCCATACTCATCTTTATCTTTCTGACTTATTTCACTTAACATAATTCCTTCTAGCTCCATCCAAGACGGATCAGAGAAGGTGGGTTCATTGTTCTTAATAGCTGCATAGTATTACATTGTGTATATATACCACAGCTTTCTCAGCCACTCATCTGTTGTTGGGCACCTGGGTTGCTTCCAGGTTTTAGCTATTATGAATTGTGCTGCTATGAATAAAGGTGTACATATACCTTTTTGGTTGGGTGTAATGGAATCCTTGGGGTATATCCCCAGGAGAGGAATTACTGGGTCATATGGAAGGTCCATGTCTAGCCTTGTGAGAGTTCTCCAGACTGCTTTTCACAGAGGCTGGAACAATTTACATTCCCATCAGTAGTGCAGAAGGGTTCCTCTGTTCCCACAGCCACACCAACATTTAGGTTTTTTTTTTTTAATTTATAAAATGGAAATATTGACAAGATTATAGGATAAGAGGGGCACAACTCCACACAATTCCCACCACCAGAACTCCTATCCCATCCCCTCCCCTGATAGCTTTCCTATTCTTTATCCCTCTGGGAGTATGGACCCAGGGTCATTATGGGATGCAGAAGGTGGAAGGTCTGGCTTCTGTCATTGCTTCCCCGCTGAACATGGGCATTGGAAGGTGGGTCCATGCTCCCAGCCTGTCTCTCTCTTTCCCTATTGGGGCGGGGCTCTGGGGAAGTGGGGCTCCAGGACATATTGGTGGGGCCGTCTGCCCAGGGAAGTCTGGTAGGCATCATCTTAGCATCTGGAACCTGGTTGCCGAAAAATATGAGACTCTTTTTGCATAACCATTATGCTGTCTCCCCAGTCCATTTTCATCTATACTTACACAGTTCCGGCTACACATTTGGTACTACATAACAATCGGGTCCAGTGTGCTTTCTATAATACAACTCATTTGTCTGGTTTTATTGTAAGATAGTAGAAAGATGACACTTTCTTGATATTCTCTCTACTACCTTGTCTTCTACTACAATGCTGGGTTAAAATCTGCCCTCAATAACTTTTTAATTTTTTTATTTTTCTGCCTTTAGGGTTATCGCTTGGGCTCGGTGCCTACACTATGAATCCACTGCTCCTGGAGGCCATTTTTTTCCTTTATTATTATTATTTTTTGTTTGTCCTTGTTCTTGCTGTCATTGTTTTTGGATAGACCTGAGTGGAATGGAGAGAGGAGGGGAAGACAGATGAACAGAGAAAGAAAGATACCTGCAGACCTGTGAAGCGACTCCCCTGCAGGTGGGGAGCCCAGGGCTCAAACCGGGATCCTTACACCAGTCCTCACGCTTTGCGCCCCGTGCACTTAACCTGCTGTGCTACCGCCCGGCATCCAGTAACTTTTATCTTAAATGATTGCCTAGATGAAAAGATCAGTGAGAGAAAGTGAGAAAGCGGATATCAATGACTGGAATAAATCTTGACATTGATGGGCGACGCCTGAACAGAAATGAGTTGCTTTCCATGACCGACTTACCTAGCATGTGTTTCAACCCCCCCCCCCCCCCCCCCCGCTCCTGACAGACTTTTTTTTTCAATCATCTCAGTCCCTTCTGACCATTGACAAGCCAGGCAAAAGTCTGCTACATGAACCAACTAGAACCCTGGAGCTTCAGTTCTAAGATGAATAATAAAATAGCATTTATCCCATATTTTGATTTTCTTCTGTCAGGAAGTATAAAAAATAATGACAGAGAAAGTTCTGGGGGCCGGGGGTTGGCGCACCTGGTTTAATGCACACATTACAGAGCACAAACACCCGGGTTCAAGTCCCTGATCCCTAGCTGCAGGGAATAAGCTTCACGAGTGGTGAAGCAGGGCTGCAGGTGTCTCTCTCTCTCTCGGTCTCTCCCCCTCCTCTCTATTACTGGCTGTCTCTATCCAATCAATAAATAAAGATAATAAATGAAAAAGGAAAAGAAAGCTCTGGGCAGGGGTAGATAGCATAACTGTTATGCAAAGAAACTCCTGAGGGCCAGGTTCAATCCCCCACACCACCATAAGCCAGAGCTGAACAGTGCTCTGGTAAAAAAAATAATATAAAATAAAAAAGAAAGCTCAATGAACTGCACAAATTTTCAAGGCTGACTACTGCCCAAGTAAGATTAGATCAGGTCTTCTGGGATCTACACTTTTCTTTTGATAAATATGTATATATATATAATATTTAAATATATATATTTAAATACTTATTTATTCCCTTTTGTTGCTCTTGTTGTTTTGATAAATATGTATATTTTTTATTATTGAACAGAGACAGAAATTGAGAGAGGAGGGGACCTAGAGAGAGAAAGAGACAGAGAGACATCTGCAGCCCTGTTTCACCACTTGTAAAGCTTTCCTTCTGCAGCTGGGGACCAGGGACTTGAACCTAGGTCCTTGCGCATTGTAGTGTGTGTGCTTAACCAGGTGCACCACTGCTTGCCATTTTTGCACTTTTCTTAACACTGCATTACATCATAACAGATTTTCTGTCCATCTCTTCTCCTAATTCTAATTTCTTTTTTAAAAAATTTATTTATAAAAAGGAAACACTGACAAAACCATAGGATAAAAGGGGTATAACTCTATACAATTCCCACCACCAGAACTCCATATCCCATCCCCTCCCCTGATAGTTTTCCTGTTTTTTTATCCCTCTGGGAGTATGGACCCATGGTCATTGTGGGTTGCAGAAGGTGGAAGGTCTGGCTTCTGTCATTGCTTCCCCGTTGAACATGGGCCTTGGTAGGTCAATCCATACTCCCAGCATGTCTCTCTCCCTTGTAGGATGGGGTTCTGGGAAAGTGAGGCTCCAGGACACATTGGTGGACCCGGATTGTCTGCCCAGGGAAGTCTGGTTGGCATCATGGTAGAATCTGGAACCTGGTGGTTGAAAAAAGAGTTAACATATAAAGCCAAACAAGTTGCTGACTAATCATGAACCTAAAGGCTGGAATAGTGCAAATGAAGATTTGGGGTCTCCTTTTTGTAGGTAGTTAGTAGGTCTAATGTAGGTATATTCCAAAGGGCTCATGACCATACTAGTTTTTTTTCCCTGAGCCTGAAATCTGATATGCAGGTGGATCCAAGTTATTGTCTGGGGAGGTGATGTCATGGCTGGAAAAAGGACCAGAAAGCTGGATCAGGGAAGAGAGTAGTTTCCTAATATGGGAAAGGGGTATAAATACTGTTGACTGTCAACCTCATTGGTTCTAATTTCTAAAAAAAAAAAAATCAGGTATTCTAAGTCAATATTTTGTCTCTGATTAGCGCAACTTATAAGAGAGAATGGTCTCAAAATGGGGTCGAAGAAGGAAAGTGGATTAAATACATACTGACAGATAAGCATATTTGTGAAATTTTATTTAATCACATTCATTTTTTGTACTGTTACTGAAATAGTTCTTAACCATCTCACAAATGAAGAATCTCAAAAATATTGAGGTACTTGCTCAATTACCTAATGAATATGCATGTGCATAGTTACCTAATGAATATGTGTGTAGTGGAGACTTGATGTTAAACCTGGTAATTCTTTTAAATCCACCGTATTTTGACTAAACTGTTAAATAAGATCTATTCTCTCATCACATCTTTCATCAAGTGAAAAAATGAGTAGAAAAGGCTTGTGACAAAATGAAAACTGGAAAGATGACAGAGAGGTGGTGGAGAGAGGAGGGTGAGTTCCATTTTTTCATGACACTGTGTTGTTTTAGAGGTTCTCCTTCAGAAGTGGAAAATAATTTACTATCTAGCTGTTCCTAGAAGTGTGACAAAGGTGAAATATCTTCAAAGGATGGACTGTTTTATTTTTCAAATTATCACTTTTTTATCATTCTAGGGGGAAGGAAGTTTCTGGCCTGATGCCAGTTTTGCAAGTCTATTTCCATTTGATCTCATTTTTCTTTATAGCATGTCACCATGGTGACTTGATCAAACTCATGTGTATGCACTTAATCTTACAATCTGTTGCTACATGCCTGATATTTCTTCTTAGTCCAAAGAACAGCAAGTTCTTAAGTGAATTTTTTCAAGGAAAAAGATCTATGGACAAAATGGTTAACTCAAATCCAGGACATAGCACTTGAACGGCACATAAGATTAAGACTTTACTGTTTGTATGATATAATAGTATGATTGAATTAAAGCACAGAAAAAAGAAAAAATGACATATGTTAACTACCACACTGCTTGTCAAACATTTCAGGTATGTTTCACTCAGCAAATATTTACTGAGGTTGATAAATCGCTTAGAACTTGACTATGAAAATGTCAAGATGAATCAGACATGGACTTTGCCCTCAAAAGAAATCAAGATCTGACCAGAGAGAAAAAAACAGTATGTATGTATTTGCTTTTGTATATATTAGTGTGTCATGCAGGACAGAGTCAGACAGGGGGAAAAATAAAGAGAGGAACAAAAATCTACCTGAAGGAGTGTAGAGAAAGAAAAGAAGGGAAATTAGAAAGGCTTATAGTTTTATATAAGATTTGAGGTTGGTGTAAAGGGGGGGACTCATAGGGACTCAACCTTCAGAGGAAGGGAAGTGAAAACAGCTACTAAACGACTTGGAAGTCTGACAGTTCAGAAACATTACGGTCTAATGTGATTAGTATGAATATCCTGGAGTTTGTAGGGATTGGCAGGTGAGGGTGGAAGACTAAGCTGGACATGGGTAGAACACACTCTGTCACAATGGTGAAACACACTCTCTGTGTCTTATCTGCACATGCTTACTTAACCTTGTTGCAACAGAGAATATTATATCATAAATAAAGACCAGTGTATTTATAATTTTAAATAGCTTTAAATTTCAAGTTGGGAGTCATGAGAAAATATTTTCTAGTGAGAGAAGAATATGATCATTTCACGTAGTAAAACGCTCATTTTGGGCCCAAAAGGTAGCACAGTGGCCATGCACAGAACTTTCATGGGAGATAACCCAGACTTAATCCCCAATATCACCAATGACCTCAGTTTAGCAGTGGTCTAGTAATAAAGAAGTGAACAAATAAATAAATAAGAGGTAATTATCCTTAGGTAGTAAAGAAGTGATTGACTGTGAGACTGAGAGTTTAAAACAGAACAAGAAACAGGGATACTGGTTATAAGGTTTGTGTACTTAACTGACAAGCAACTTAGATCAGAGCAGAAGGAATATATAGCAAGAGAAAAATGATAGAGATTTATATTGGATGGGGGCTGGTGGTGTCGCTCTGGGCTAGATGCAAATAGTACTAAGGCCAAGGATCCATGCAAGGATCTGGGTTCGAGCCCTCAGCTCCCCATCCGCAAGGGTGAAGTAGGTCTGCAGGTGTCTCTCTTTCTCTCTCCCTCTCTATCTTCCCTCCTTTCTCAATTTCTCTCTGTCCTATCCAATAAAATGGAAAAAATGGCCACCAGGAGCTATAGATTCACAGTGCTGGCACTGAGTCTCAGTGATAACCCTGGGGAAGAGAGAGAGAAAGAGAGAGAGAAAGAGATTATATACAGAATTACGTTAGAATTCTATAGAGATAAAATTAGCATGTCTGTTTTGCATACAGTTATCTCTGGGAGACGACAAATTATACCTATGTGTCAACAACTGTGCTGTAGACCATTATTCCTCCCAATAAAATAATTCAGGAAGAAAAAAAAAAAGCAGGTCTCAGCGAGAGATTGAATGAGAGGGATGATAAACAACTAAGTTCTAGTAAAGGGAATGGGGATCTCTTTTTTAAAAATTATTGGAGGATTAATGGTTTAAAGTCAACAGTAAATACAATAGTTTGTACATGCATAGCATTTCCCAGTTTTCCACTTAACAATACAACCCCCACTAGGTCCTCCTCTGCCATCCTGTTCCAGGACTTGAACTCTCACCCCATTCCAGAGTCTTTTACTTTGGTGCAATCCAACTACTCCAGTCCAAGTTCTGCTTAGTGTTTTCCCTTCTGATCTTGTTTTTCAACTTCTATGAGTGAGATCATCCCATATTCATCCTTCTCTGTCTGACTTACCTCAGTTAACTTGATTCCTTCAAACTCCATTCAAGATGGGCTGAAAATGGTGAATTTGCCATTTTTAATAGCTGGGTTATATTCCACAACTTACTCACTCATCTGTTGTTGAACACCTGGGTTGCCTTCAGGTTTTGACTCTTACAAGTTGTGCTGCTATGAACATGAGTATACACAGATCTTTTTGGATGGATGTATTTGGTTCCTTAGGATCTATCTCCAGGAGAGGAATTGCAGGGTCACAGGGTAGGTCCACTTCTAGCCATCTGAGAGTTCTCCAGACTGCTCTCCACAGGGGTGGGGACTAAGTCACATAAAGAGAATGCTTTCTAGAAGACACACACAAAATTTTTGCTGGACTAGAACTGTACTTGTATTGTTATGTGGAAAACTGATAAAATGTTCTGCATGTACAAACTATCGTATTTACTGTTGAATGTAAAACATTAATTCCCCAATAAAGAAATTAAAGAACAAAGAAATAAGGTTTGGAGAGTGATAGTATGGTAAAAGTGATCTTGATGCATTACTGGATTTTTATCCTTTCTCAGGAAATATATTTTTGTAAGTAGCAGTGAATTGCCCACTGGTTGTAAGAATTTTACAAAGTGAAATGAAAAGTGTTTACATACTTCAACTCACAGTAATGCCGTTTTATATCTTATCATTCAAAATGTTTTTATAATCTATCATTTATGTAAAAGGACATTTTAGTGTATTAAATAAGATTGGGTGAAAAAATTTTTTTTCTCAGAATGAATATTAATATTGTTTCAACTTGATGTGAACAGTGTCAAACTAGGAAGTGATAAAATAAAGGACAGAATTGAAACTTGTGTGTTTTTGGGAAGACAGTTGAGGGAGGACTCTTCATGTCTGCATAGACAAGTAGAAATCCAGTCTCTATATCCTAAATGTGCTGAACCCAACCTGGTGGCGGTGTACTAGGAGAGCAAACACTTTAACATATGCAAGGACATGGGCTCAAGTCCTGATCCCCATCTGCAGGGGGGAAAGCTGTATGAGCAGTGAAGCAATGTTGTAGCTGTTTCTTTCTCTTTCCCTTCCTTCTCCTCCTCCTCCTCCTCCCTTCTTCCTCTTCCTCTCCCTTTCCCTCTCTCTCTTCTTCTCCTTCTCCTCCTCCTCCTTCTTCTTCTTCTTTTCTCTCTCTCTCTCTCTCCCTCTCTCTCTCTCCCTCTCTCTCTCTCTTCCTTCCCTCTCTGTCTCTCTATTTTTTTTTTTAAATGGGATGGAAGGAAATAGCTGACAAGAGTGATGGATTCCATTTGTAGGCACAGTGCCCAAGCAAGAACCCTGATAATAAAATAATGAAAATAAATGAAATAGGGGGCCAGGTTGTGGCACACTTGGTTGAGCATGTTACAGTGCACAAGGACCTGGTTCAAGCCCCCAGTTCCCACCTACAGGGGGAAAACTTTGCAAGTGGTGAAACAGCCTTTCTTTCCTTCTGTCTCCCTCTTCCCTCTTGATTTCTGTCTGTCTCTATCCAATAAATAAATGCATAAAGATAATCATAAAAAACTGACAAAATATAGGATTTCTGAAGGTGTGGCAATGAATAGCAGCAGACCTTAGAGCCTCAGGCATGAATGTCTTTTGCAGAACCATTATCCTATCTGCCCAGTCCTGCAAATGAAACCTTCAAAGGTGAATTAACATCAATTTTCCTCAAATTGTTCTGGAAAATTGAAGAGGGGCAGCCACTCCCAAATACATTCTATGAGACTAAATCACACTAATCCTTCTTTCTTTTAATCTATTTCTATTTTCTATTAGTGATTTAATATTCATTTACAATACTGCATGTCATCAGGGGTAGAATTCCATACTGTTCCCCCCATCAAGGTTCTGAGTCTCCAATCTCTCCATTGCAAACGACTGCAGTTCTCCCAAGGTTGCTAAGACAGGCTAACTCTCATCTTTACAACTATCTAGAATTGTACATAATTGCCTCCTTTTTCTTCCAGGTTCAGTCCTCTCCCCTCAACCCCCTCCACTCTCCCCCAACCCCCCTCCAAGTCACTCATGACCCTGTTACTACATCCAAATGTTTCTCCCTCTTTCCTCCTCTTTCTGCAGGTCCAGATGGAGTTGGAGTACAGAGCTCTCTTAGCCCGTTCCTCTTATCACTTCTCCCCCATGGGGATTATGGATCAAGATTGTTTTGTGTGTGCAGAGGTAGGAGTTCTGGCTTCTCTAATTGCTTCTCTGCTGGATATGGGCGTTGGCAGGCCGATCCGTATCCACAACCTGTTTCTGTCTTTCCCTAGTGGGGTAGAGCTCTGGGAGGAGGTGAGCTTCCAGGACTCACTGGTGGGGTCATCTGCCCAGAGAAGTCAGGATGGAATCATGGGAGCATCTGCAACTTGGTGTCTGGAAGGAGGCAGGACATAACGTGAGACAAAATGGTTAATGAACAGGAACCAAAACGTAGGAACAGAACAGATGAGATTAGGGATCTTAGGGTGGAAGAAAACTAGGAATTCTACCCTAGGCATGTTTCCAGGAGCCCACGTCTATGGTAGCCCCTTTCTGAGTTTGATAGCTAAAATGAAGTTGGATAAAAATAGTCTGACAGTAGGAGCCTTCCACATTCTCTATATTTCTCCCAGTCCTGGAACCTCTGGGGCTTGGCTCATTTTCCTGCGTGGTTCACTCAATTCATACCGTTTGATCCTGGATCTGCAGAACTCATCTAAATCAAGGCAACCGGTACCACCCTGACACGTTTCACCTCTGTGTCCAGAGACACCAGACTTGGAATGTCAACCCTTCAGCTCCATTAGTCTGGTGAGACTGGTCCTAGCTCACAGGACTCCTCAATTCCATATTGGGTGGTGCACTTCCTAACACAGCCACAGAACCTGGATCCAGACCAGGGCCCATGAGCCAGAGCACATGTGCATGTGTACTCATAGGGAACATATATATCTTCATGTAAAAAGTACACAATAGTTTTCAGTGACTCAGTAAGTGGATTCTTTCATGGACCTCTGCAGGATCTTGCCCTCAATATGGGTCAACATTGGTGGGGATGGCCCCATTCTCCAAAGGGAGGTTGGGTTAGCATACTCTGCCACTCGAGGAAGATGTGTCCTTCAGTGAGTGTAGCCTAGAATGTTCCTGGCTCTGACCACAGAAGGTGAGCTCAGACCTACAGGGATGTAGAGGTTTCACAGCCTCCTGTGCTGAATATGGGCCCCATATCAAGTCGATGGGGTTGACAGTTAACAATATTTGTGTACTTTTCCCATAAGTGGGAGCTACTCTCTTTCCTGATACAACTTTCTAGTCCTATTTCCAACTCTGACACCATCTCCTCAGACAGTACCTTTGGCCCACCTGCATATTAGCTGGCTGTCGTGTCAGGAAAATTAGTACAGTCATGGGCCCCTTGGACTAGACCTAAAATAGACCTACTAGTCTTTTCCAAAATGGAGACCCCAAATTTATCTGCTATAGTCTTATCTTTAGATTCCTGATTATTAAATGGTTTGTTCTGCTTTATATCTTAATGATTTATCAGCTACTGAGTTGCAGATGCTACCATGACATCAGCCTGATTTTCACTGGATGGATGCCCTCACTGCTGTGTCCTGGAACCCCACCTCCCCAAAGCCCTGCCCCACTAGGGAGAGATAGAAACAGGCTGGGGGTATGAATCCTCCTGCCAACACACATGTCCAGTGGAAAAGCAATTACAGAAGCCAGACCTTCTTCTTTCTGTTCCCCATAATGATCCTATGTCCATGCTCCCAGAGGGATTAAAGAACAGGAAAGCTTCCAATGGAGATTCTGGTGGGTGGGAATTGTACCCCTCTTATCTTATGGTCTTATTCTTCTTCTTCTAGCATTTGCCCTTCTTCCGTAGCCAGTTAACAGCGTCAGGTTGAGCCTGATGTAATGGTCTTATTGATCATTATTAAATCAAAAAATAGTCTGAGAAAATGGTGTCAGAATAGAGAAAAGGGTTAGAAAGTTGGATAAGGGCAGGGAGTAGCTCCCACTCTTGAAAAAATTCTGTGGATAGAATTAACTGTTTACCTCCATCCGCCTGACCCAAGGCCACTATGTTTATACTTAGCACCGGAGCCTGTGTAGCCTCTGAGTCCTTATTGGTCTGCGTTTGCAGATCACGGCCACATCTGAGAACACTGAAGGCTGTATTTCAGGACCAGTCTTCCTCAAGTGGCAGGGGCTGGATGCCCCAGCCTCCCTTCGGAGACTGAGGCAGTCCCTACCATCGCTGCTTCATGGTGAGGGCAAGGTCCTGGGAAGTCCCACAAGAGGGCTTGTGATGACAATCCTGATGGAAGTGACCAGTGGTGGTGCAGAGAGGGTCCACTAGAGGTCTAGGCCCATCATGTGTACGTGGGAATCCAAGGATCCCCTGACTAGGGCCCTCGATGATGAGGTGCAGAATCACACTATCCCTTAAAGCAGGAAAGGACTCCATGAAAAAAAAAAGAGAGAAAGAAAGAAAGAAAACTATAGACCTATAGATTTATCTAGAGAATCCTAAAGACTCCAGTAAAAAACTACTGGAAATGATAAATTCAGTAAAGTAGCAGGGTACAAAATCAATACCCATAAATCATGACTTTAGTGATTTTTGCCTAAACTTGATAGGTAACATGCAGGTGGACTAAAAATATTGTCTGGGAAGATGGTGTCAGAGATGAGAATAGAACTAGAAAGCTGGATTAGGGCAGACAGTAGCTCCCAAACTAGAAGAAAGTGTATAAATATAATTAACTGTTAACCTCATTGATCTGACCCAAAACCCACATATATTCACATTTAACACAGGAGCAGGTATGACCTCTGAGTCCTTATTGTTTTGGGGAACAAAACTCCATAGCCACGCCTCCCAGAACTCATCTTTAGACATTTTTATGATGGCGTAGAGTAGTAATTTGAATCTTTGGGAAAAAAAAACAAACTGAATTTGGTGCTTGTAGAGAGACACACTACACTTCTTTACTGGAGGTTAAACAAAGAAAAAACTGCCTAGGTTTTCAAACTTTCAGAACTGTGAGAAATCTCAAAGACCCAAGAGAATGCTCTGGCTTGTCTTCGAAAACAAGGGGCTACCTTCCTTGCTATTCACCTGTTCACAGAAAGATTAAGAACTTAACAAACATTTTAATACTTAGGGGCTGGTAGGGTGGGGGAGAGTGTTTCATATGTCTGTGATAAACTGATTCAAAACTCTGAATCTTTGGGGAAGTTAGCTGCCGACACATTTCAAGCATTTCTCAGGCCTCTTCAGGACCATCTCAAGACCCAACTCCATGAACTTTGGGTTTGGAATCCTTTGGATTTCCTTAAAAGTCAACTGGATCAGTGCACACACACTACAATGTGCAAGGACCTGAGATCAAGTCCCTGATGCCTACCTGCAGGGGAGGACACTTCATGAAGTGAAACAGGGCTGCAAGTTTCTCTCCGTTTCTCTTTCTCTCTATCATCCTCTCCCCTCTCAATTTCTCTCTTAAAAAAAAATCACCCAGAGGATTTAAAAATCCCAATATACAGCTTACATCCAATTACAACTAAATCAGAATCTTTGGTGTGAGGGTCTGGAGAACCCAGACATCAAAATGCATATTCTTAACTTTGAGGTGATTGATTCATTGTAAAGCACAGCTAAGTTTTAGACCCCATGCATGCGTCCCTTTTCGGCACTTCCGTGGTCTTTGGCTGTTTTTTTTAAATTTTTTTTATCTTTATGGATAGAGACAGCCAGAAACTGAGAGCGTGTGTGTGTGTGTGTGTGTGGGGGGAGAAACAGAGAGATACCTGCAGCGCTGTTTCACCACATGTGAAGCTTTCTCCCTGCAGGTGGGGGCCGGGGGTTTGAACCCGGGTCCTTGAGCATTGTAACATGTGCATTCAAGAGTTGCACCACCACCCGGCCCCTAGCTGTGTTTGTGTGTGTAATTTTTTAAAATACATATACTAGAATCAACAGGAAGGTATCCGCCACACAAATCATTTACTTAGTGTGTGTTACAAGAAAGATGAAATTTGTGGGGCCCACGCGGCGTCGCACCTGGCTAAGCGCACACATTACAGTGAGCAAGGACCCGCGTTCAAGCCCCGGCCCCCACCTGCAGGCGGAAGCTTCACAAATGGTGAAGCAGAGCTGCAGGTGTCTCTTGTTTCTTTCCCTATCTCCTCCTCCCCTCTCAGCTACTCTGTCTCTATCCAGTAATAACTAAATAAAATTTAGGGGGCAGGTGGTGGCGAACCTGGTTAAGCCCACATATTACCACGACCTGGGTTCTAGCTTCTGGTCCCCACCTGCAGGGGGGAAGCTTTATGAGTGGTGAAGCAGTGCTGCAGGTGTCTCCCTGTCTCTCTAACTCACAGAAAAAAATAAAAGGATTAAAAGAAAAAGCCGGGTGGTGGCGCACCTGTTTGAGCGCACGTTCCTATGTTCAGAAAACCTGGGTTCGAGCCTCTGTTCCTCACCTGCAGGGGGGAAGCTTTGTGAATGGTGAAGCAGGGCTGCAGGTGCCTCTCTCTGCCTCTCTCCGTCTTTGTCACCCCCCCCAGCCCCACCCCTTCTCTCTCGATTTCTGGATGTCTCGATCTCCAGTAGGTACATCAAGAAAATCAAAAGGAAAAGAAACGTGTGGCGGCGAGGAGCGCGCGAGCCTGACGCCGCAGGGCTTCCCGGGCTGGAGAAGCGGCTGCAGTTTCTCCGGCCGACGCCAAGGGGCCCCCTTTCCTCGCCCTCCCGGGCCGGGGGCTGCGCCTGGCCGGGCAGAGGCGCACAAAGAGCCCGGCCTCCCGCCGGCTGACATCACAAAGAGCCGCTGGCCCGCCCCTCGGGCGCCACCACGTGTGTTCCCGCGGCCGGGCGGCCGGCACACTCGGTCCCCGGCGGGCGGTGCGGCGGCGGCGGCGGCGGAGGCGGAGGAGGAGGAGGGTCGCGGCGGCGGCTGCAGGCTTCGCTATGGGCCGCGCTTCCGCGGCGGTGCCGCCCGCAGCCCGCCCGCCCGGCTCTGCGCAGCGGCTCTCGGGGCGCAGCACGGGGGCGCGGCGGCCGCTGCCCGGCCCTGCCGGTGCGCTCGAGCGGCTGGGCAGGTGCTGAGCCTCCTCCGAGCCGGGTCTCCCCGCCTCCCCGAGCCCGGCCGCCGCAGTGCACATGGGCCGCTGGAGGTAGATGGGCTCCGGGCCCGGGACGCGGCGGTGGATGCGGCGCTGGGCACACGCGGCCGCCCACTCCAGCTGCCGGGCTGCGCACCCCTGCACGCCCCGCGCCCCGACATGGGGACCCCTGCGAGCGGCCCGGCCGCCCTCGCCTCCTGCAGCCGCATGGCTTCCAGAGCCGCGATGGTCGCGGGCTCTTTCCTGCTGGTGAGAGTTGGGGGGCTAAGAGATTTTTTTGGGGTGGGGTGGGGTGGGGGAGACACTGGTTGGGGGGTGGCCACCGCGCTGGGCAGAAGGCGCAGACCTCCAGGAGAGGGGCGGGCTCCCGGGGGAGCTTGGGGGCGCTGCGCGGGCTGGAGAGGTGGGGTGGGGTGGGGGTGGCTTGCGAGGAAAGGCCACTCGGCGGACGGAGGTCTGTGATCCCGGGGGGGGGGGGCTGGGGGTCTTGCTTAGGTGGGACTAGGGGACCCTGGAGAATCTGCAGCCTGGCGGCGCTGGAGGAGACGTTCTGGGTTGGTCCACCGGCTTTCTGCACATTTTAGCGCTTTTATTTTTTTTTTCCTTTCCCAGACCCTCAACACCCCCACCCCACCTCAGAGGCAGCAGGCCCTTCCACCTGCTGGGAGGTTGGGGCTGCGGTGTGGGGTGTGGAGAGGGGAGAGGCTGGCCCTGGCCGCCCGCTTTGTTGAAGCTGCAGTGTCATGTCGGGATGCTACTGCAGTGAGAGTGGCACTGCTGAGCTCCGGACCCTGGGCACCCCGGGGTGCGTCCGTACCACGTTAGGGCCACCTACAAGTCCCCATTTCCCCATTCATCTGGTGGATCCCACTTTCCGCATGCCAAATAAGAACCCTTAGACTCGCCCTCAGCTGCCAAGATCCAGCTCTGGGCCAGCCTGTGCTCTGGTACTGGAGTTGGGGGCGGGGAGCAGACACACACACACACACACACACACACACACACACACACACACACACACACATCTACAAAAAGAAAGATGAATCTCTGATCGTTTACTTGGCGCTTCGGCTTCTGACCTGCTGGCTTTCATGCAGGGTGGGGCAGGATTCTTTAGCCTCTGAGGCATTCAGCTCCAGGGCATGCCCCATTAGCTACTCGTCTGTCCCTTACCTGTTCAAAAACCTGAAACTACCCTTGACCCCCAAACTTGTACTCAACGTGCCCAAACCCTTCCCCATTCTGTATAAATGTCAGTGGGAGATTGGTAGGCATGAGGAGGAAGAAAAATTTGAGATCCAACCCTGGAGCTGCCTTAAGCTTTTCATGCCTTTTTGTCTCAGCTGGGGGGATTGGAGCTTCTTAGCTAGTAAATCAAACAAGAGCCTATTTTCATGGGCTGTTGAGAGAGAGAGGGAGAGAGAGAGAGAGAGAGAGAGAGAGACAGACAGACAGACAGGTAGACAGGCTTACTGTCTCCTTCCCCAAAAGGGCTCCATGCTTGGTCAGCCAAGATCTGCTCAGATCCCAGGACACTGCAGTTGCTATGGCCTGGGAATTCATCCTACAGACACTGGTTCCTGTGTGAGTGGGTTTTAAGGAGAACAGAGAGAGAGAGAGAGAGAAAGAGATTGAGAGAAAAGTTTGGTGCTGTTAGCATTTATAAAGAGACAAGCCTCAGCCTCATTTGTAGTAGTGGCAAAATCAAGACTTGCATCTCTGAAACAAGTGTAATAGAGCAGTGGTGTGTGTGTGTGTATGTGTGTGTGTTGCTAGCACTCATGCTGTGGAGAGAATCTTCTCTAAGTTGATTTGATTTGTTGATCCTAATGTCAAGGGAGTTAGAAATGTTTCCTTGGCCTCCATTTTTGGATCTGTTTTTCCCCAAGCACTGGCCTCTAGCTCTGTTCTTTGTCCCATTCCCAGTTAGTCTTAAATCAGTGCAATATTCCTTTCATTTTATCTTGAGATGGGGCTTAGAGTAAGAGCTTGATGTAGTCACAGTGTGGCTTGGTTTGGTCATTTGAGAATCCTTTTCCATTTTTCTTTTTTTTAGCCTCTTATTTTTTATACATTTCCTTACTTATATATTTTAATTTAATTTGATTTTTGATGCCCTCAGGGCTCATTCATGTAGAGTATGCTGCCGCTGAACTGCATGCTGATCCCCTCACCCCCAGCTCCTTTTCCTAAATCATTCAACTCAGTTAACCTAAAACTTGTGGGCTGGATTTGCACCTGAACACCCGAGAATCTAAGTGTGACTATTTAAAAACAAAATAATAAAAGTTAGAGTAGAGCTTAAGAAGCACTATCAAGATGTTTTCCATTACAAGAATCCTTATTCCTCTGATAAATCTGGTAGATTATGTGGAATGCAGAGACTTTCCTAGTTTGTTTTGGGGTGCACAGTTCAGGGGTGATGGTCCTAGGGCCAGAACTGAGGACTACCTAACTCCTCAGTTTAAGTTCTCCCTCTCTTTTGTGCTACATCTGCCTGTTTCACAATGCCAGATTGCTAGATGATGAAATGTCACAACAGAGCAGGCTCATTGGGGGAAAGTTAAGACGATTTGGTTTCTTGCAGAACATTAGAGAATTTCATAAGTGTCTTTGGACGAACAGTATGCTTGCTGCTTGCCCTTTGGCTTCTGATGAGGTCAGGCATCTACAGGGTCCTGGAACATAAATCACAAACTGAAAGGCTAAGTGTTACGCGTTCCAGGTCAGAAGTCTGGAGATAAGATAAACAAGATGTTTAGGTTATGCCACTTTTGAGGAATGTCCTAGAAGCGTTTGCAGTTGGAAGCAACACACTCAAAGATTCGTCTTGCCCTCAGGGAGCTTGTTTAGACTGGGCAGATAGAATGTTGCTGGTGGAACAGCTGAAGAGATAGAATGTTGCCAGTGGAGCAGCTGAAGAGATAGGAGCCTTACTTGTTGATAAGGAAAGAAGGTCTGAAGTTGTGGAAAGCACTCTTCTGCGTCTTGTGAGGTTTTCCAGATGGGACGTTTGTTCAAAGGACTTATTTAACTTTGTTTTCACCTAGAAAATAGCGAGTGTTAGCCAAGAATGGAGAAATGACTAATTTTTTCAGTTTCATAAATCCACATTGAATTTCTGCTCTTAGATAGATGATTTCATAATAACCACTGGGACAAATTAGGGTTTGAGTTTTGCCTCAGGCACACTGTATATACTATATAGTAGAACGTAAATGCCTATTACACGGCCATTAGTAGAAATGATTTGAGTTTCACTCCTTCATATGAAATGAGTGGATGCATTACTGAAAGTAATCAAAAAACTGTGAATGATTAAAAAATCTGAAAGAGTTGACAAAACTTTGATCTTAGCCTGGTAGGCAAAGAAAGGAAGTTCTCTCGCGTTTTAGTCTTAAAGTAGACTAGTGGGAAAGTGGCCTCGTTAGAAGTACTAGAATGCTGACTTGGTCCATGCATCTCCCCTCCCTGTTGTCAAAATCTTTAAGTTGAGATCAAGATGCTCACTTGAATCCCTTCTAAATGCATGTGACTGAATTTGCTCATGTCCACTTCAAAACAAGCAAAAGAAAATTCATGAGCAAACCAGAACAACAAAATAGAAAACTGTTGTAGAGTGCGTATTTCCTTCACTTGAGGGGAAAGCAACAGAGCGAAATAGATATAGATCTGACGGCTGGCTGATCAGCATGGCGAAAGCAGGATCACGTCTAGCAAGTGGAACAGGGTCAACCCAGTTAATCCCAGATTTTCCAGGAACATTTGTGGAAGACCCCTTTCTGTATAAGTACCATGCGCTAACCGATTGTGCCACAGGAGCTCAGAAGACCCCTTTCTTTCTCCAGGGAGTTTATTGGATAGGGTTATGTAGAGACTAGCAGGAGGTCTGTGAACTTCCCACACCTGAGACCTGCCGCTTCGACTTTACCCTTCATTCCGATGTCTGTGAAGACGAGCTAAAGCCTCTTTGATGAGCCCTTCATCAGGATGCAAATGGGTTTCATGTTCATAAAGCATTGAAAAGTAGAATTGACTTGAGTCAACTTGATTACGTGTTTTGTTGTTGTTGAAGCTGAGAAATGGCCAAGATGCATCATCAGACTGTTCAGCGACCAGTGCGAATTGAGTGGCTTTTCCTTGCGCAAACTGCAAAGCTCCATTCCAGTAAGCACTAAAACTCAGCTGGCCCGCTTCCCCCAAACAAGGCTGGCAAATCCTGGTGGTGCCAAGTCACCAGCAACTTCCTGGCAATCCTTGCTGCTCTTCTGTGACAAGAGGAGTCCGTAGTATCTCATAGCCTTTGGACATGTTCCTGATGACTACTTGGAGCAGACTCAGTCTGGACCGTCAGAGGCAGACGTGTATCTGTTTGACCGAATGAAGACTGAAGTCATAATAGGAGACAAGTCGGTCCTTAGAATCCATTAGCAAGACTCTTGGCTTTGTTGCTGAGCTTTGACTTTTTTTACTTTTTTTTTATTTTAAAGGAAGAAAGGCAAGATCATGAATAAATACTGGGCTTGTTCATTGTTTGTGTTTGTCAAATACTAAAAGATAATAGGAATCCTAAGTTGGCTTACCTGCTGGCACCTGGCTCTCCAAACACCAGCTGTTCTTACCTGAGTTCAAGCAGAGAAGAGCGTGTGCTCGGGTTGTAACCTACAGGAACCTAGCAGGTGTCAGAATGTGCTTGGGGCAGTGGGGAGTTGGGAACAGTGCTCTTACTTTTCTTGAGGGTACCACTTTAGGATGAGGAATGGCTGCCAAGAATGATTCATTACCCCTGGATTCTGGCTATCTGACAATTTCCCCCACATACCAGTTTCTTGGCCTTGGATGTCACAGATATTTGCAATGATAGAAAAGTGAAACTCAGAGGGACCTCAAGCAAAGTAGAACAGGACAGGGCCCAGGAGGTACAGAGTGTTCTTAGCGACAGACCCACTTTTTTAGAGTATTTGAAAAGTACACCTCTTTACTTTAAGCTAAAAGACAAGCAAAACATGAAGACAGTGCTTAGTACGCTAAGCCACAATAAGACTCGTTCCCAGATCTTTACATAATTTTCCATATGCTCATCTACTGACAGAATGCCTTGATGGTTTAGCCACTCAGAGCCATTTGTAAATTTGCTTTGGGAGGAGAAATGTGTGTGTTCCCGAGTCCAAGATCAAATGAGAGCAGTCATGGCTTCAAGAGGGCACGTAGACAGCTCCAAAGGAAGGAATAGGAATGGCTGCTCTTATTAGTCACTGATGTTGATATTAATAGAGCTTTTTATTTATTTATTTATTTTTAATTTTTGCTTAGTGCTCACCACTTATATTGTGCTGGATACCTTCTCCAAGTGAGCTCGGTAAATCTTACAAGTCCCGAAGGTAATAGCAGCAACCCCTTTTAGTGCTAGAGAGAGGATTCAAATCTAGGTCACAGTGGCTTCGTAAACAGTGTTCTCTCTGCCAAGTTGTGGGTAGGGGATGATAAAGCTATGTTTATTGGAATTTCATTGCCAGTGAGAGGCATGATTTTTATTGAGAGTTAAACATTTTCTCTCCATCCTGGTGAGTGGTTCTGTTAAAGGATGGTACTGGGAAATTCTTTCCAAATGGCTGGCTTTAAGTAAGGACAATTTCTGTGTATGTGTTTGGATTGAAGCGGGGGTGCGCGGAGTCCCTGGCAAGTGTTTTCCTATGGTGTGTGACCCTGACGGGTAGTGACTCCATGGTTAAGATGGAAAGATACTCTTCCAAATTAAAAGTGTTATAAATAGGGGGTAGAAGCTTTGCTTTCCTGCTACCTAGGTCATTTTGAAAAATATTTGCTTAGTGAGTAATAGGATGACAAGGATTCTGCTTAGCAATGAAATTTCTATTCATTTATTCAAAGAATCTGAGAGCCTTTTAGTTTTGTTTTTTTCCCTCAGCCTGATTATGTGTTGTGGACAAGTGCACGGACTTTTGTGCTAGCTGTTGTTAGTGTCTTCTCTGTTAACTTTTCATTTCAGGTCTCTTAGAAATTGGTATACCTTCAAGATTTTGATCTTCCTACAGGTGATGATGTTTTTTTTTTGGGGGGGGATCTTTATTTATTGGATAGAGACAGCCATAAATTGACAAGAGAGGGGGAGAGAGAGAAGAAGAGAGACAGAGACACCTGCAACACTGCTTCATCACTCACAAAGCTTTCCTCCTGCAGGTGGGAACTGGGGCCTTGAACCCAGGTCCTTGCACATTGTAACGTGTGCGCTCAATCAGGTGCGCCACCACCCAGTCCTGAGGTGATGTGTTTTGTATGGTTTATTGTGGCAACCTACAGCTCTTTCCTAAACCAGCTTTGGAACATATTTCTAGACAAATTGTAGCCCTCTAGTAGACAAGAAGGATGAAGAGAAAGTTGAGAAAAAGTCTTACCATCGATTCTGGAAAAGGAAAATTCTGTCTTCTTTTTGTTGTTGTTTATTTGCCTCCAGGGTTATTTTTGAGGCTCTGGGCTAGCACTATGAATCCACAGCTCCCAAAGGCCTATCCCTTTCCCCCCATTTTATTGGATAGGACAGAGAGAAATTGAGAGGGGAAGGGAAGAAAGAGAGGAAGAGAGAAAAAATAGACACCAGCAGATTTCTCCATAGCTTGTGAGGTCTCCCCCTGCAGGTGGGGAGCCGGGGGCTTGAACCCAGATCCTTGTGTGTATTATGTGTGCTTAACCAGGTGTGCCACCACCCAGCCCCCAAATTCTGGCTTCTTAAAGAACCTTTGAGGAAAAGCCAAAGTTTAATTAGGATTAGAAGTGGTGGGAGGGTTCAGAAGGGAGAGAATGATTCAAAGACAAATGGTGACAGGCTCCCAGCACAATTTAACTGGTTATTATCGATCCATTTCTTGCTTTTCTGTTACTTCTGAAGGCCTGGATCCCTCTTAGTGTGTACATTTCCTAGCTTGGGGTGCACAGGGTAAGGTCAATTCTCCATTCAACCTTCTCCAAGATGATGAGCAGTCCCCTATCACATGACTTTGATTTTTAATTTTTTTTTTTTTAAGATCATTCTGGCCACTCTGTGGTGAAGAGAAGGAGGAATGCAGACAGAGCCCAGTTTAGGGTAGAGATGATGATTTTGGGAAAGTGGCAGTCAGAATGAATAGGTATTTGTGATTCATGGCAATTCTGTCTTTGTGATTGCCATCATCATCATCATCATCATTATTTTTGCCTCCGGGGTTATCGGTGCCTGCAGTATGAATCCACTGCCCCTGGAGGCTATTTTTCCCACTTTTGACGACCTTGTTGTTCTTATTGTTATTGTCATTGTTGGACAGGACAGAGAGAAATGGAGAGGGGAGGGGAAGACAGTGGGAGAGAAAGACAGACACCTGCAGACCTGCTTCACCACCTGTGAAGCGACTCCCCTGCAGGTAGGGAGCCGGAGGCTTGATGCTACTGCCATTTTTAAAAAAAAGAATTTATTTATAAAAAGGAAACATTGACAAAACCATAGGATAAGTGGGGTACAGCTTTGCACAATTCCCACCACCAGAACTCCATATCGCATCCCCTCCCCTGATAGCTTTCCTATTCTTTAACCCTCTGGGAGTATGGACCCAGGGTCACTGTGGGACGCAGAAGGTGAAAGGTCTGACTTCTGTCATTGCTTCCCTGCTGAACATGGGCATTGACAGGTGGATCCATACTACGAACACCCGTCTCTCTCTTTCCCTAGTGGGGAAGGGCTCTGGGGAAGAGGAGCTCCAGGACATAATGGTGGGGTGGTCTGTCCAAGGAAGTCTGGTCAGCATCCTGTTAGCACCTGGAACCTGGTGGCTGAAAAGAGAGTTAACATACAAAGCCAAACAAATTGTTGACCAGTCATGGACCTAAGGGCTGGAATAGTGCAGAGTGACTGTCATTTTTTAACCACCTCTGTCCCTCTTGGCAACTGTGAGTGATTCTACCTACCCCGTCACTGAAAGTTTGCGCTGATGTGACTGTGCTCTCCTTACAGGCAGCACCAGAGCCGTTGGCTTTGTGCCAGTCAGTTGCTGTTTGTCCTTCTGGTTGTTTCCCTCAGGTGTATTCTCTATTGCTGGGCCACAGGAAATGAATGACTGGTTTTATGACTCTACATACTGCCAGATGGGCTTTAGAAAGAGTGAATGACTTCAGAGTGTACTCGGCAGCCTCGGAATGTGTCGTTTACCCTAAAGTCTGACAACACTGGAGCTTGTCATTGAAATTTAAGGTTTCCTGGTTGTGCCTACTTGCGCTTCAGTCATTACTATAGATGCCACAGATGTACCCATGCGGCAGTTACTTTTATAATTACTGATGTCCTCTGTTGTTGTTAAAATTCGTAGGCTCTAGCCGGGTTAGCTTCACGGGCGGGTAATAGAGACGCAGAGACAACGGCTGGGCAGGGAAGCTGTATTTCTTTATTCAGGAACAACGATTCATAAACTAAGACAAACTAATCACCAAACAGAACTCCGCTGTCTCTTTGCGGCGGCGCAAGCACTCTCTCTTACTCTGGAACTCAGGAACCCTCTCTAACTCTTCCTCTGCAACTCTGGAACTCTGGCGGGTTTCCTTGGGGCGGGGCCAAGCGGGCCACGAAATTAGCAGGCCTGATCTAATTCTCTTGGCAGGGGAGAACTAGAACCCAATGTAAAGCATACAACAATCTGTCTTAGCTGTTCAATGGAATTTGTTAGCCACATTTGCACTGAATCTTTATTTAAAAGAATTTATTAATGATGTAATAATGATTGACAAGATTGTAAGTCAGTAAGGGTAGAATTCTGTACAGTTTCAACCACCAGAGTTCCGTGTTCCATCCCCTCTGTGGGAAGCTTCTTTATTCTTTATCCCTCTGGGAGTATGGACCAACATTCTTTTTGAGGTGCAGAAGGTGGGAGGTCTTGTTTGTGTAATTGCTTCTCTGCTGCACACGAACATTGGCAGGTGGATCCATCCCCCCAGACTGTTTCTGTCTTTCCCTAGTGGGGCAGGGCTCTGGGGAGGTGAGGTCGCAGGACACATTGGTGAGGTGGTCTGCCCAGGGAAGTCAGAATGGAGTCATAGTAGCGTCTGCAGCTTAGTGACTGAAAGGCAGTAAGATGTAAAGCAGGACAAATAGGAACTCAAAGGTAAGACTAGAACAGATAAAATTAGGGACCTTTCGATGGTAAGAAGCTAGGCAGTCTAATTTAGGTATGTTCTGAGGGGCCTCTGACAGTAATTTTTGCCTGAGCCTGATAGCTAACATGCAGGTGGACTAAAAATGTTGTCTGGGGAGATGTTGTCAGTTGAGAATAGGGTAAATCTTTATATTTTAAAGAATTTTATTATGTATGCATGGCAGATGTTTTTATACTCTTATTTATTCATTTACTTCACTCCCCTGGGTCAGCTTTTTCAGTGACAGAGCTAAGGAAGAGAGGAAATATTACCACAGCACTGAAGGTTCCTTTAGTGTAGTGAGGGCATAGCTCAACCTTGATCTTGAGCATAACACAGCTAACACCTTCCTACGAGAGTTACTCCACTCACTCTTTAATATTAGGTTGAATAACACAAAAATCTAGACTGATATTCTTAAACACGGTTTCCTTTTGTGTGCCTCAGAACATCATTTCTGTTGACTTTTGTTTTCTTTTTTAAATTAAAAAAATATTTATTTTGCCTCCAGGATTATCACTGGGGCTTGGTGCCTGCACTATGAGTCCACTGCTCTTGGAGACCATTTTTTTCCATTGTTATTGTTGCTGTTGTTGTTGGACAGGACAGGGAGAAATTGACAGGGGAGGGAGGAAAGAAAGACAGACACCTGCAGACCTGCTTTACCGCTTGTGAAGTGACTCCCTTGCAGGTGGGGTTGACTATTGTTTTCATAGTCAGAAATGGATCTCTATACAGATGGCCTAGCTAGATTATTCAGATTATTTTGAACTGTTATTTGATCGTTTTCATGTTGAGTTTGTTGACTTTTCTGGATACTAGTGTCATGTTTATCCTAAGAACAAAGTGTGTGTTCTATAGGACAGTCATACACCTTGTCTGTGTCACCTAAGATGTTCGTTAATAGTCTCGTTTATTATTATTATTTTTGCCTCCAGGGTTATCACAGGCTCAGTGCCTGCACTATGAATCCACTGCTCCTGGAGGCTATTTTTTTTTCCCCTTTTGTTGCCCTTGTTGTTTGTGGTTGCTGTCATTATTGTTGCCTCCAGGATTATCACTGGGGCTTGGTGCCTGCACTATGAGTCCACTGCTCTTGGAGACCATTTTTTTCCATTGTTATTGTTACTGTTGTTGTTGGGTAGGACAGAGAGAAATGGAGAGAGGAGGGGAAGACGGAGAAGGGGAGAGACAGACACCTACAGACCTGCTTCACCACTTGTGAAGCGGTCCCCCTGCAGGTGGGGAGCTGGGGGCTCGAACCGGGATCCTTATGCGGGTCCTTGCGCTTTGTGCCACGTGTGCTTAACCTGCTGCGCTATCGCTCGACTCCCTAAAGTGTATTTTTTTAAATAGCAGATCCTTTACTGCTTGTGCTTTTTTCCCCCCCTTTGCTATATGTTTTTATACTTTAAGTTGGTTTTGGAATGCCAGCTGACCCTTGTGTGTTTTGAATTCATTGCTATACCCTTTGTATATTTTTCTATTGTGGTATGTTCTAGGGTGAGTGGTGGGGGGGTGGGGTGGGCAGTGGCCACTGGGTTAAGCACACATAGTAGGAAGCTGAAAGACCCACGCAAAGATCCGGGTTCAAGCCCCTACCTCCCCGCCTGCGGGGGAGGGGTCGCCTCACAAATGGTGAAACAGGTCTGCAGGTGTCTTTCTCTCGCCCTCTCTGTCCTCCCTTGCTCTCTCTATTTCTCTCTGGCCTCTCCAATAACATAGAAAAAATGGCCTCCGGTAGCAGTGGATTTGTAGTGCTGGTGCTAAGCCCCCTAACCATACCATAACCCTGGAGGCAAAAAAAAAAAAAAGACTAGTGGGATGTATTTCAGGATTGTAACTTCTTTAAATCATACATTTCAAGGAATTGCATGTTTGCCTTTCTATTGGAAGTGGTTTAAAAGGTTATCCAGTCACAAAGCAATGAAGCTAAAATAAAGTGACAAGTTGAGCGGGCCAGGCGGTGGTGTGCCCGGTTAAGTGCAAAGCACTAAGGACAGGAACCCGGGCAAGGAACCAGGTTTGAGCCCCCAGCTCCTCACCTGTAAGGATAAAGCGTCACAAACAGCAAAGCAGGTCTGCAGGTGTCTCTCTCTCCCTGTCTCCCCTTCTCTATAAATTTCTGTCTGTCCTATCCAATAAAAAAGTGAAAAAAAAAAAAAGGAAAAAAATGACTGTCAGGTGCAGTGGATTCATAATGCAGGCACTGAGTCCCAACGAGAAGCCTCTTAACCGGGTGCGCCACTGCCTGATGAAGTTGACAATACAGAAAACAATCTCAGGAGAGTACGTATTAGCTTTATCTTATTAAACTAATGAGGAGACTGATACACGTTGAGTCACTGGCCAGAATCCCTCAGCTGGAACCTCTTAGAGCTTGGCCCGCTCGGCGTACCTTCCAAACTAAAATAGGTTTTCTTTATCCTTTCGTGTTGGACTTACTGCTCTGGCTGATGATACTGGTTCTGCCTCGGTTTACATAAGGACCTTAGAAATGCTTAGTGAGCACAGAGGTGGGTTTCCCCCTAAAGCTCGGCCATCTTCTTGTTTATAACTTGACTTCTTGTTGTTGGTTGGGACTGACGAATGAAGGTCTGTGACTCAGGGACTGAATGCCAGCCACACTTTGCAAGACAGTATCTGAGTGAAGTCCTGCCTGCTTCCCTTCCTCTTCCCGCTGTCCCCTGAGCGTGTCTCCTAGCCCTCCGAGCAGCACTTTGTAGTCATGGCATTATCTGCATAATTATCTTTCACTGCAGTCCTTTCTGTTTGCCCTAGCAACAGAAGGCTTATTTAAGTCCGAGGATACTAGGAAATAGAAAAGCTACTGAAATTATATAATATAACCAGGAAGCAGTGATTTGTAGACGCTTTAACCTTGGAACTTTCCACTTCGTTTCTTTTCTTACATCTAAAGAACTCCTGGCAGTCATTGTCTTATTAATGTAATGCCACTTGCAAAAGAAAATCATCAGAAATTAGTGTGTGTGTGTGTCTGTGTGTGTGTCTGTGTCAATGTGTGTCTGTGTGTGTCTTTGTGTGTGTGTCTGTATGTATCTCTGTGTATGTGTGTGTCTCTGTGTGTGTCTGTATGTGTCTCTGTGTGTGTGTGTGTCTGTGTGTCTGTGTGTGTGTGTAGGGTTATTGCTTTTTCATTCGATTTTTTTTTTTTTTTTTTTTTTAGTGTCACGATCTCAGGAATAACTTCCTTGCTTTATCTTTGCTGTGAATCCACAGTACCTGATATGCCTCTTAAAATACTAGTTAATGGGACAGGGGAAACTGTATGACGGTTATGCAGAAGACTCTCGTGCCTGCGGCTCTAAGCTTCCAGGTTTAAGAACCACTGCATTGCGCTAGAGCTGAGCTGTGCTCCGGCTTCCCTTTTCCTATGTGTCTCTCTCCTTTACATGACATAGTGCAGTTAACTGAACATGAAAAGATTGTACTGCAAAGTCAGTAGTCTTCCTGCTGGTCCATTATGAATAGACAGCTTTATTGCTGCTTTGAATTTGCCCAAATCCCATTACAATTTTGGAATATGATAGTCCACAAGAATAACACAGGCTGTATTTGTCTGCAGAGATTATCTCCCCCCCCATGTGGGGATGAGCTCATGGGAAAAGAACTGTTAACATAAAAATTTTATCAATCTTCTGACGTATTTGCGTCTCCAAGTGCTTCTGGACTTGTCCAGTCAGGTCTCTCTCTGCCCTAGAGTGGACGTGACACCAGGGCGTGTGTGTGGTGAGTACGGAGGAGTCGGAAACCTTCATAGCTGGCCGTATCAGTTTGAGACTAGCTTTGTTTGGGGCTCTATTTTTTTAAGGAAGCGACATTTTCAAAATATTTTATTAATTTATTAGATAGCGATAGAGAGAAATATAGAGGAGGGGGGGAGATAGAGAGGGAAAGATACAGAGAGAGACACCTGCAGCCTTGCTTCACCCAGTGTAAAGCTTCCCCCTGCAGGTAGAGACCAGGGGCTTGAACCTGGGTCCTTGTGCACTGTAATGTGTGCACTTAACCAGGTGCACTACTGCCTGGCCCCCTGGGGCTCTATGTTTCATGTAATTTGTTTAACGATTTAAGGTAGAGAAAGAGCTTGAAAGAGGCCGCAACACTAACCTTTCCTTCAGTGCAGCAGGAGCTGGCGTCAGACCTGGGCCACTCACATCACAGAGCACAGTGTGCGGACTGTCCAGCTGAGCTGTGCCAGCAGCATGGGCTCTGCCCTTGACTCCCGAGTATTTATAGTGTTACCCAGTCGTCTATGGTTTGGGGTGGTTTGTTTACATTTTATTTATTTCTCTATTTATTGTGTATTATCGGTGATAAGATGAGTGACTCAGAGGAATGAAATATTTCAAACAACTACAGTTGATTTATTTATTTTTATTTTTTTATTATTTCCTTTGTGTTGCCCTTGTATTTATTGTTGTTGTAGTTATTATTGTTGATGTCGTTGTTGTTGGATAGGACAGAGAGAAATGGAGAGAGGAGGGGAAGACGGGGGGGGGGGGGGAGAAAGCCAGACACCTACAGACCTGCTTCACCGCCTGTGAAGCGACTCCCTTGCAGGTGGGGAGCCGGGGGCTCAAACCTGGATCCTTATGCCAGTCCTTGCACTTTGCGCCACGTGTGCTTAACCCGTTGCACTACCACCCAGACTCCCTACAACTACAATTTAAACCAGGGTGGAATTCAGATAATTTCTAGATGATAATCTCATACTAGTTATTTTATTCTAAACACCAAGTTAATGTAATCCTTTTTTTTTCTTTTTAAAATAAAGTTAGGGGAATGGAATTGTGCTGAACATAACTCTTGTATAAGATATATATATATATATATCTCCTCTGGGTGTTTGGAGGTGAAAAATAACTATCTGTCCTTACATTGCTTTCTTTACCTCTTGAATTATTGTGGCCACAGAGTGAAGACATTTTGATGTTCTCACACTTGGTTTTATATCTGTGCACATAACCAGCATCCTACTCCACTGCCGTCCTTCAATTTGCTGCTTATAATAACTATCCTCTCTCTTTTTAAAAACTGTTGTCAGAGCTCTGGCTTATGGTGGTACCAGGGACTGAACCTGGGACTCTATAGACCCTCAGGCATAAAAAGTCTTTTACATAACCACTGTACTATCTGCACAAAGCCTCCTGTAGTTATTTGTGGCCTGCAAATTCCTTCATTCATGTAGTCAACAAACACTTGTTAAGTATTCCCTAGATTAGATGCTGCCCTTGAAGAGTTGGATACCATCAGTATAAAGAGTACACTGCTGCATGGAGCTTGTGATCCAGAGATAAAAACACACTAGAGAGATGTGTAGCTACAGAATTATGGTAGTCACACAGGAGAAAAAAGACAACTAGGAATGATTATTAAACCATTGAAGTTGGGGAGTGAAAGAGAGACCTGGCCTTTAAGAGGAAGTGCCTTCTCTGTGAAAGCTTCTGCTTCTTGTCCCAGTCATGTGGGAGGCAACTGGGAGTTTGAGGCCAGGGATAAAAGGATCAGATCTGATGTGTGAGTTGAAGTGGGTGTCAGGAAAGGCAGCTGAGGTCTCAGTACTCAATGCTAGATGTCTGAAGAGTTCTGAGAGTTTCTGTGGGTGAACTTGGGGGTCCCGACATTTTTTGACATTTCCTTTGATTGTTCAGCTAAAAGAATTCATTTTCTATAACAGGCTCGGTAATAAATATGTAGAGTTTATGGGTCAGATAATCTTTTGGCAACTATTTGACTCTGCTGTTGGCGTGGCAGACATATCAGCTGTAGGCAGAAACTAAATGGATGAATGGGGTTTCGGTCCTACTTAATTTACGAGGTCAAGTGACATGAAGACATTTAGTTTGCTGAACCTGGCTCAGAGCTTTGTGGATAATTTCCACGATCTTCAGCATTAAGAGTGAGAGGAAATGCAATGTATGTAGTTGTTCCTGACCTTGGGTTGCTTGTAATCATTAGAAGAAGATAAATATATACACTGCAGAGGCTCTCAGTGCACATACGTAATTAGACACAAAGCTGAACAGAAATAGGAAACGTGGTGAAAAGTCTAGTCATCTGTTTGGGCTCTGGGTGCCTAGGAGCAGGGTTTGAGGTGTTGTGGAGAAAGTTAGACTTGACAAGCAACTACAGAGCCCTGGAAGGTTCTGAGTTCGGTATAAACCAGTCTTCATTTGCTACCTTTACAAGCAAGTGAAACAAGGTTTCTAACTGAGCTTAAGGTACAGTCTGGGCAAGAAGAGAAGTCTACTCTTCTCCTTATCTTTACTGCATGATATTTTTATTGCAGAACTGGTCCTCCTGATGCCTAAAAATACACAAATAGTCCATATGTTAGTGAGAAGGGGCATGGAATAAGAAGTTCCATGTTGTAGGTTGTCTGGGAATATTCATTCTTCTTCTTATTATTATTATCCTTGAGGAAAGTGTTTCTAGTAGACTGAGAACAACATGGTTGTATCTGTCATATGGTATGGGAAGAGAAGGAAGGAGAAACTAGGGGAAAGTCGGGTATATAGAATATAGAAAAATGCACGTGTACACCAGTGTACTGACAGAGAAACCATCTGCAGGTTCCCCTTGGGAAGGATCACTATATCCTATATCCATAAAGTTGACGAAGCCCTGATGGCAGTAAAAATTGAAGTGGTCTTAAGGCCAGGTGGTGGTGCACCTGGTTGAGTGCACACATTACAGTGCACAAGGACCCAGGTTCAAGCTCCTAGTCCCCACCTGCAGGGGAAAAGCTTCACAAGTGGCGAAATAAGGCTGCAGGTATCTCTCTGTCTCTCTCCCTTTCTATCCCCTCAATTCTCTCTCCCTCTCTATCCCCTCAATTCTATCTCTGTCTCTATCCAATAATAAATAAATAAATAAATAAATAAGTTAAAGACTGAAGTAGTCTTTATTTCTAATATGAAGAGATTTTAGTGATATAGTTTTAGTAAACAGAGACAAATCACAGAGCAGAATTTATGGCTTATTCCCTTAAGATCTATTTAAAAAAATTATTGTCTTTATTTATTTATTGGATAGAGACAGCCAGAAATTGAGCGGGAAGGGGGCGATGGAGAGAGAGAGAGACACCTGCAGCCCTGCTTCACCACTCACAAAGCTCTCCCCCTGCAGGTGAGGACCAGGGTCTCGAACCCTGGTCTTTGTGCATTATAATGTTTGCTCAACCAGATGTGCCACCACCCAGCTTCTTCCTTTACATCTATAAACATCTTTGTTTGCAAAGCCAAAAGCAACTGAAAGTGGATTTAAAATATGTGTGCATAGATCTATCACATATAGACATTCAATAAGGGGTCTGAAAGATGTGCTTCACATCAATAGTATCTCTGGAGATAGGTGATTGTGAGCAGAGATTTTTAGTTAGTGATATGATCTGTCTTATCTGCTTGCAAAAATCAATCAAGAAGCCAAGAAGCAGTGAGAGAGCGTATGGGTGATGTTCCAGCTCCAAAGAGAGAGAGAGAAGAAGAAGGAAGAAGAACGAAGAGACAAAGAAAGAAAGGAGTGCATGCAGGAAGGAGAAAAGAAAAGCAGTAAAAACTGTCAGGTTGGTTAAGAGTTGGAAGAAGGAGCTCAGACCCTCACTGTATCGCTGAAGTCTTTTTCAGAATTGGAGGTGAGTCCGAGAGGCCATGCTTTAGGTCAAGTTGAAAAGTTGACTGGGCATCATAATTATTTATAAAGTTTTTATTTGTTTGTTTGTTTTTAAAAGCAAATTTCTGGTCCCACTGCAGACCTATAGTGATCTCAGGTGATGAAATTGAGGCTACTGGTTTTTTTTTTTTTTTTAATTTATTAGTGACTAATACTGATTTACAAAATTCAGAGACAGCAGGGGTGTAATTTGGCACCATTCCCACCACCAGAGTTCTGTGGCTACAGTAGTTCTCTCAAGGTCACAGATATAGGCTATTATTTCTACAACTGTCTGTATTTATATATATTTGCCCCCCCCCCCCTTTTTCTATGGTTTTGCCTTCTCTTCCTTTTTTTTTTTTTCTCTAGGGTTATTGCTGAGGCTTGGTACCTGCACTATGAATCCACTGCTCCTGGGGGCTATTTTTCCCCCTTTTGTTGCCCTTACTGTTTATCGTTGTCATAGTTATTGTTGTTATTGCTGTCGTTATTGTTGGATAGGGCAGCGAGAAATGGAGAGAGGAGGAGAAGACGGGGGGGGGGGAGAGACAGACACCTGCAGATCTGCACCTATTGCTACTTCAGAATGTCTTTCATTTTTTCCTCTTCTCTCTCCAGGTCCTAATAAAGTTGGAGTTCAGAGCCCCCTATCACTTCTCCCTTTTTGGGAGTATGGATCATAATTCTTTCTTTCTTTAAAATTTTATTAGTTAAAGTATTGATTTAAAAAATCAAAATGGGTGTAATTCTGCCCCTTCCTGCCACCAGAGTTCTCTATCCCCACTCCCTCCATTAAAGGCCACAGCAGTCATCACACGGCTGCAGATATGAACTGAGTATTATTTTGTGGTCCAGGAGGTGGCGCGGTGAATAAGGCATTGGACTCTCAAGCATGAGGTCCTAAGTTCATTCCATGGCAGCACATGTACCAGAGTGATGTCTGGTTCTTTCTCTCTCTCCTATCATTTCTCATGAATCAATAAATAAAATCTTAAAAAAAAAAAAGAACTGACTATTATTTCTACAACTGTTTGTCTATATTTATATACATATTTACTCCCACTCCCCAATATGGTCCTGTCTTCTCTTCCTTTCTAAGTAATAACTATATCTATTATTACTTCCGAATGTCTTTTTTCTCCTCTTCTTTCTCCAGGTCCTGACAGAGTTGGAGCTCAAAGCCATCTGGTCATCTTACCCTATTATTTCTTCCCCTCTGGGAATGTGGACCAAAATCCTTTTTGGGGTGCAGAAGGTGGGAGTTCTGGCTTCTTTAATTCCTTCTCTGTTGGACATGGACATTGGCAGGTGGAACCATACCCCCAACCTGTTTCTATCTTTCCCTAGTGGACAGGGCTCTGGGGAGGTGGGGTTCCAGGACACACTGGTGAGGTCGTCTGCCCAGGGAAGTCAGGATGGAATCACAGTAGCATCTTCACCTTGGTGGCCGAAAGGCAGTAAGATATAAAGCAGGACACAATGATTGATGAACAGGAACCAAAAAGTAGGAATAGCGCAGATGAGAATAGGAATCTTAGGGTGAAGCTAAGAAGTCTATTTTAGGCATATTCCTAGGGGCTCATGACTGTATGAGTTTTTGCTTGAGTTTGACAGCTAACATGGAGGTGGACAAAAGTATTGTTGGGGATGATGGTGTCAGAATTGAAACTATGGCTAGAAAGTTGTATTAGGGTAGAGAGTAGCTTCCAAACTTGAAGAAAATTTATGAATAAAATGAACTGTTTACCCTATTGGTCTAACCTAGGGGCCCATATATATTCCTATTTAGCACAGGAGCCTGTGTGACCTCTGAGTCCCTGTCAGTCTGAGCTCACAGTTTCATGGTCACAACTGGGAACATTCTAGGCTGCTCTAATTTCAGGACCTCTAGTGGCAGAGTAGGATGACCCAGCAGCCTCTCTTCAGGTGGACCAAAATTTTTTTATGGGGAGCAGAAAGTGGGAATTCTGGCTTCTGTAATGGCTTCTCTGCTGAACATGGGTGTTGGCATATTGATTCATACTCTACCAGTGGCTATTGATTTTTTTCAGAAATCCTTCTAGGTAGTTCTGTTGTTGCATTTGAGGCTTGAGTCTTTGGTAAAATAAAGCTCTGATTTAATTTCTCCACCTTTGCACAATGAAAAAATGGAGTATCTTGATAGGTAGGACATCAGACATTAGGTTTTCTGACTGTCACTACTCTTGTACTTCTAGCTGAGTCTCTTGGTTCAGATGTTTTCTATAACATTATATTTTTAGGTATCAGATAAATTTGGTTTTGTTTGCTCGTTTTGGTAATTCATAAAGCATGTTTTTCCAAAAAGTTTTGAAGTTCATCTACTCCATTACCTATTGCTTCACTTTTTCACATAGTGCTAATCATCTTAGAAACAAGAGGGTAGCAACTTATTTAGTTCTTTTTTTTTTTTTGTCTCCAGGGTTATTATTGGGGCTTGGTGCCTGCACTACGAATCCACTGCTCCTAGAGGCCATTTTCTTTTTCTATTTTTGTTGCCTTTGTTGTTGTTGGATAGGAAGGTGAGAAATTGAGAGGAGGGAGAGAGAGAGAGGAGGAGAAAGACACCTGCAGAACTGCTTCACCGCTTGTGAAGTGACCCCCCTGTGGGTGGGGAGCTGGGAGATCAAACTGGGATCTTTGTGCCAGTCCTTGTGTTTTATGCCTTGTGCACTTAACCTGCTGTGCTACCTCCCGCCCCACAACCAGTTTAGCTCTAAGCTCAGTGATTGAAAGGTCTTAGAAAGTAATGTTTCTCAGGTGCCACCTCTGTGTTTCTGTAAAGAAATAAATGATGTTACCGCCTTTTCCTCTTGTCAGACTTTCATTTAAGATTGAGCCCTTCAGAGTAGTACCTTCAGCTTTTCAGTCATATGGGTTTAGCTGTTTGCTTTGGAATTGGAAGAGATCTTAGAGTTTCCTCTAGCTCAGCAATTTTCAAACTTGTTTAGGGAACGGAAACTCCCTCAGCAAACTGGTAAATTGGAAATGTGTTTGAGGCAGAGACAGATGTGAGGACCTCACTTCCCCTGCCCAAAGAACATTAGGTGCATCATTGTTGCTCATTGGCAGCCCTGAGAACTGTGTTCTATGCTCTCCCGAGTCCAACTTAACTACCGGGAATTCCATACCCTTTTCCCTTCCATAGGCAAACACGCACCAAATCCAGTTGCTCAAAAATCTTTTTTTCTGCAACCATTACACTAGTCGAAATCACCCCCCCTAGTCCCACCTTCATTTTTCCATTACGAAAGGGATTTTTCTCTTCTAGTATCCCCTTTCCACTCTCCAGTCAAATAGATTTTTATTCGTAAATGTATCTGTTTTCTTCCCCACTCCATCCTCTCATGTAATGATTTCTCATTGCCTTTTCTGTTAGGCTTTCCAAGTTTATGATCCGCTGTGTGGCATGTTGAGGTAGAACTCCATATGCTTTGTAATTACTGGCCTGAGCTTCTTTTTACTTGGCAATGCTTGCTCTGGAACTCTCATTTCATCCCTCTGATTTTCTGTGCCCAGAGAGGTAGGTCTTGCTTCTCTATCATCCAGACATGCTCCAAAACACTTCTAGAAGTTCCATTTCACAGGACTCTTGTCTTTCTCCTTCTGATCAGTAATCTCAATTCCAATGATGCAATTACTAAAGCAATTCTTCCTGTCCCTCCTGAAATGGAAGATAAACTGAATTGGAGCTGGGTTCGAGTTTAGAAGGTTCTTTTGTCAGTCTGTGGCATGGTAACTTGTACACATAGTAGGTCTTCCCACGACTTGCTTGTCCAATGAGATCACAGTATTTGGTTTCTAGCACAGATCTCATTTCTTGTGCTCAGACCAGATTGATGTTGTTATTCGCTGACTCTGTCTCTTGGAGCATGAGGTAATTCAAAGTTCCATTTTTAGAGTCACTTTGTGTGAAGTGGGTTACTTACTAAAGAACTGAGCTTTGCTTTAATTAGAAACTTGACCAGTGATTTGAAATGAACTAAGAACTGAAAAATCCACTTCATGAGTAGGGAAAAAATATGGGCACAGTGTGTAGGTTAGAGGTGGGTGGGCTTTGTGTTCAGTGATACAGAACCGAGAACCCCCCCGCCCCCACCACACACACACTCAGAAGACAGGGGAGACTGTAGGAAGTCAAGCATGACCCTTCCCTGTGCCCCTGGCACACAGGGCACTGCTGTCTTCCCGCTTTCTGGTTGTGTGTATGGCTAACTGCCCAGGTGGGGAGCAGGATCTGCTCTACGGTGCACTGGTGTGACACTCTCTGACCACATCATCTGATAGAGTCCCTGCCTCCATTTAATGTGGACAGGTGGAATAACCCGTCGTTCGAGTATTTACACAGCCACAGCTTTCCCAAACTGGGTACTTAGAAGCTAGATACAAATGAAGTCCTTACATTAGGATAAGCTATCAAGTATTCTCATTATATTCTCAATGAATTTCTCAATCAATTAAAGAATTTCCTATGTGATATATATTGATACTGAGAGAGAGAGAAAAAAATTAGATTATGATTCCATTATCTGTATCACATATATAAGTCTTTTTTTTTTTTTTTTACATATATAAGTCTTATGTTCTACCTGTTGAATGCTTTAGTTGACTTTTTAAAAAAAATTATTTATTTCCCCCTTTGTTGCCTTTGTCTTTTTTTTTTTATTGTTGCTGTAGTTTGTTGTTGTTATTGATGTCGTTGTTGTTAGATAGGACAGAGAGAAATGGAGAGAGGAGGGGAAGACAGAGAGGGGGAGAGACAGATAGACACCTGCAGACCTGCTTCACCGCCTGTGAAGCGACTCCCCTGCAGGTGGGGAACCGGGATCCTTACACCAGTCCTTGCACTTTGTGTCACATGCGCTTAACCCGCTGTGCTACTGCCCAACTCCCTAGTTGACTTCGTAAGAAAAGAAAAAGGGGGAGGTGAGGGAGAGGGAGAGTGAGGGAGGGAGGGAGGGAGAGAGGAAGAGAGACATCAGAGCACTGCTCCGCTGTTTGTGGGATCCTATCCACCTTAGTAGATGTCTTAGTGCTAAGCCACATGGACAGAACCAAAGACCTCACTCTGGAAGACATAAGCCACTTCCCAGACCCTCGGCTGAGTTTTATAATCCATTCAAAGGGACAGTCAGCGTCATTTTATAGCAGGAAAACAAGGAAACTGAGTCAGAGGTTAGGCAACACAATGAAAGCTTCAGAGAGGCCCTAGGATGGAATCAGTCCAGGACCTCTCCTTTTCTGTTGTTTCATCGCAGTGGCCTAAAGAGGGCGCGGAACTGGGAATTCATCTTTGATAGAAATGGTGATGGTGGGTTCCAGATGCCACCAGGATGCTGGCCAGGCTTCCCTGGATTGAAGACCCCACCAGTGTGTCCTGGAGCTCAGCTTCCCCAGAGACACACCCTACTAGGGAAAGAGAGAGGCAGACTGGGAGCATGGACCGACCAGTCAACGCCCATGTTCAGCGGGGAAGCAATTACAGAAGCCAGACCTTCCCACAATGACCCTGGGTCCATGCTCCCAGAGGGCTAGAGAATGGGAAAGCTATCAGGGGAGGGTGTGGGTTATGGAGATTGGGTGGTGGGAATTGTGTGGAGTTGTACCCCTCCTACCTTATGGTTTTGTTAATTAATCCTTTCTTAAATAAAAAAAAAAAAATATATATATATATATATATATATATATATATAAAAAGAAATGGTGGTGGTGGGGGTTCCGATTGCCACCTTTTCCCCCCTTTTTGCCTTCTGTTCCAAGGTGATATTCCACTGACTTTTGTTCCTCCCCTCTCTTCTTTTTCATTTCTTTCAGCTGGGATTCCTCAGCTCCATCACAGCTCAGCCCGAGCAGAAGTCTCCAAATCTTATTGGCAAATACCATCATGTTGACCGTGCCACCGGCCAGGTCCTAACCTGTGACAAATGTCCAGCAGGAACCTATGTATCTGAGCACTGTACCAACACCAGCCTGCGTGTCTGCAGCCGTTGCCCCATGGGGACCTTCACCAGGCATGAGAACGGCATAGAGAAATGCCATGACTGTAGCCAGCCATGCCCTTGGCCAATGATTGAGAAATTACCTTGTGCTGCCTTGACTGACCGAGAATGCACTTGCCCGCCTGGCACGTTCCAGTCTAACGGTACCTGCGCCCCCCATACGGCGTGTCCTGTGGGGTGGGGCGTGCGGAAGAAAGGGACGGTGTTCGAGGACGTGCGCTGCAGGCAGTGTGCTCGGGGTACCTTCTCTGATGTGCCTTCTAGTGTGATGAAATGCAAAGCATACACAGACTGTCGGAGTCAGAACCTCGTGGTGATCAAGCCAGGGACCAAGGAGGCAGACAACATCTGTGGGACATTCCTTTCCTCCTCCAGCACGAACTCGCCTTCCCCTGGCACTACCATCTTTTCTCACCCCGAGCACCTGGAGTCCCTTGAAGTCCCTCCCTCCACTTATGTTCCCAAAGGTAACCCAACCTTGTGAGTTAATTATTTGAGGAAGACTTTGAGCTCAGTGGCAGCGCCAAGAATGGGATTGTATGTACAGGGATGTTTTTCTTCTTTTCTGTAGCCCATAATCACCCTTTGAAGAAGGGGGCTACCATTCTGTGCCTAATTAAATATGGATTCTTTGAACCTATTAGAAAGACTTTAAGCTGAGAAATTTTGGGGTAGGGGGGGACTCAGATATCTAAAACTAGGTCAAATTCAGCCAGAAAATAAGAACTGGAAAAAGAAAGAAAGAAAGAAAGATAGCATAGGGACCTTTTATAAATCACTTCTTCAGATCTTGGTTTCAAGCTTGTCAAATACATGAGTGATTCAGATGTTTAAGGTTCATTCCAGATTGAAGTTTTTTTTTTTAAATATGGAATCAATCCTAGATAGCAAGGAGGAAAGAAGAAGAGAGAAGCAGAGGAAATACAATAACTTCTGGAAGAGAGATAAATGATGGATCCAAGGGCAGGAGAAAAGTTAGAAGCTTCAGGAAACATGCAAATTTGTATTAACTTTAGCAAACAGTAAACTTTTTTTTTTGTAAGTGATGTTGACTTCATGTCTTTCATCAAATATCCTTGTTTTTTTCAATTCAGTTTGAGCTGTAGACAGAACATAAAATTCAGTCTTTATTTTTAAACCTTTTGGGGCTGAATGAATACTTAATTTAATTTCTTATGAAATCATAGCCAACTTGTCCTGTCTAGCAAAGTCTCATGCGTTAGAAAGTTTGAGTTTATGTTAGTCTACCTGTGAGGAGAATCTTAAACTGCCATTTGGAATTGGAGAACTAGGTCCAAAAGCTCAAGTGACCTGTTCAGGTTATCTCAGAAACAGATACAGGTCAAGTCCTGTCTCTTGTGGTTTGAGAATGATCAGCTGGAGCCTAGTGCCTCACACCACTCGGTGGTGGTCCTGAGACACATTCATGGTTTCTGGTGACTTGCAAGTCTTGCTCCTCTCCTACTCCTTAACAAAGACACCTTGTGGAGACTTCTCTGAAAGAAGTCCACTAAACTTCCCACTAAACTTCTTGTTTATCTACTAATAGCAAATATAAAGAAAGTTCTGTCTTATTTTATTCGTTGACCTCTCACCAAACCTGGATGTGAGTTTGAGCTATTTAGTCATTGTCCCCATTTTACCATTGCACCAGGGCAATCAGAGTTTGAGAGAGGAGGCATTAAGTTCAGGCTTGTTCTCCGAAGAATCAAAATGATTACAAGTCGGCTAAAGCGGTGAACTCAGTCTTCTCTGTGTGCTCAGCACAGGAGAAGTTGCTGTTGTTGGATCAGATGTTGGACCCCTCATTATGTTTTTAAGCAGAGGGCAGAGTGTAGCTTTTACCTTGCACAAATAGGTGTGTTTAGGGTCTTGCTGGAAAGGTGGAATCTATTCTTAAGCTCCAAAGGTCATCTGACCTAGTTTGAAGATGACCAGGAAAAGGAGAGGATATATAGAGCCCCAAATATAGAAAAGCTCTTCCCCCTCCTTACTCTTATTTTCTAGGCATGAACTCAACAGAATTCAACTCTTCTGCCTCTGTTAGACCAAAGGTACCAAGTGACATCCAGGAAGGGACAGTCCCTGACAACACGAGCTCAGCAACAGGGGAGGAAGGCGTCACCAAGACTCTCCCGAACCTCCAGGTAGTTACCCACCAGCAAGGTCCCCACCACAGACACATCCTGAAGCTGCTGCCGTCCATGGAGGCCAGCGGCGGCGAGAAGTCCAGCACGCCCATCAAAGGCTTCAAGAGGGGCCACGCTAGACAGCACCTCCACAAGCATTTTGACATCAACGAACATTTACCCTGGATGATTGTGCTCTTCCTGCTATTGGTGCTGGTGGTGATAGTGGTGTGTAGTATCCGGAAGAGTTCCAGGACTCTGAAAAAGGGGCCCCGGCAGGACCCCAGTGCCATTGTGGAAAAGGCAGGGCTGAAGAAATCCATGACTCCAACCCAGAACCGGGAGAAATGGGTCTACTATTGTAACGGTCATGGTGAGCCTGCCTTTTTTAAAAAAAAAATTATTTATTTATTTTCCCTTTTGTTGCTCTTGTTGTTTAACATTGTTGTAATTATTGATGTCATTGTTGTTGGATAGGATAGAAGGAAACGGAGAGAGGAGGGGAAGACAGAGAGGGGGAGGGGAGAGAAAGACAGACACCTGCAGACCTGCTTCACCACCTGTGAAGGGACTCCCCTGCAGGTGGGGAGCCGGGGCTCGAACCGGGATCCTTATGCCGGTCCTTACGCTTTGCGCCACGTGTGTTTAACCCGCTGCACCACCTCCGGACTCCCGGTGAGCCTGCTTTTATCCTTGCTTACGGGTTCCACTGCCTCTCATTCCTTACGTCCTTGTGTCCGAGGGAGTAGGAGATGCAGAGTTTCTGGAATCTCTCTTGTGTACTAATTGCTATTTGATCTAATGGTGTTATAAAAAAAAAAAGAGGTGATTAGCATGAGGTGCTTTATGTTAAGGGAATGACCTCTCTTCCCTCTGTGGCATTTTTAAAAGTGAATGTTACAGAGTCAGACACCTGAGGGTGACCTTGAGGGGCTTAGTTCAGCTTTAATCCTTTTGTTCTCTTTTTTTGTTTGTTTTTATTTTATTTATATATTTATTTGCCTCCAGGGATGTTGCTGTGGCTCAGTGCCAGTACTATGAATGCTGTCCATTTTATTGGATAGGACAGAGAGAAATTGAGAGAGGAGGGGGAGATAGAGAGGGAGAGAGACAGAGAGACACATGAAAACTCAAGTCAGTATGTGTTGATTTAGACTGGAATTCTGTGGCCCTTCCTCTTTTGTAGACAAGAAACAACTTACAGAACTTTTAGCAACTTAACTTGATCTGTGTTCTCAGACTGTGGCAGTTACATCCCTATTTCTTTAAACTCCAAGTAAAAATTCAGATTGAAATGTTAATACTCACATAATAACAACTGTTATTATCATTACTACTATTTTTACTAGAGCACTGCTCAGTTCTGGCTTATGGGAGTGCTAGGGATTAAACCTGGGACTTTGGAGCCACAGGCCTGATAGTCTCTTTGCTTAACCATTATACTCTATCTCCTACCCTGGAGATTCTGTTTTTGGGGTCAGAGTGCTGCTCACTTCTGGCTATTGTTAAGGCCAAAGACTGGACGTGGGGCCTCTGTCATGCAAGTCTTGTGGGTCACTGCTGTGTTACTGTTCTAGTCATTCTTTTTTTTCTATGAACCAATTCAAAAGATGCATTTCTTCTGGTCTAAAGAAGGACTAAGATAAAAGATACCCACCTATTTTTTTTATTGAGATAGATACTTATTAAGTTTGCAAAGTTCAGCTTTCATAAAATCTTATAAAAAACAATTGAGGAGGAAATCGGCCAAGCATACAGTAATTTTGGAGGACCATTTTCTCGCCCTTTACCTGTAGATGCTTCTGTATGCATTTCCTAGCAGCACAGAGATTCTCTTTTTTAAAAAAAGCATGTTTTAGGGGACTGGGCGGTAGCGCAGCAGGTTAAGCACACCTGGTGCAAAGCACAAGGACCAGAGTAAGGATCCCTGTTTGAGCCCCTGGCTCCCCACCTCAGGGGGGAGTCACTTCACAAGCGATGAAGCAGGTTTGCAGGTGTCTCTCTTTCTCTTACCCTCCTCTCTCAATTTCTCTCTGTTCTATCCAACAACAATAATAACCACAACGAGGATAAAACAACAAGGGCAATAAAAGGGGAAAAAAAATAGCCTCCAGGAGCATTGAATTTGTAGGCACCATTGAGCCCCAGCAATAACCCTGGAGGCAAAAAAAAAAGGCCTGTTTTTCAGTCTCAGTAAGTTAATGTCTGTGTTACAAACTGCATCTATATAATACTTTAATTTTGAATCCACATTCTAATGATACCAGTTGACCTAGCAAGGCCCTTGATAGGATGCATGATTTTTTTAACTCTAGTATCAAATCTAGGCTTTTCAAAAATATGAAATATTACATTACATTACCCTTTTAAAAATATTTATGTATTTCCTTTTTGTTGCCCTTGTTTTTATTGTTGTAGCAATTATTGTTAATATCGTCGTTGTTGGATAGGACAGAGAGAAATGGAGAGAGGAGGGGAAGACAGAGACGGGGAGAGAAAGATAGACACCTGCAGACCTGCTTCAACCGCCTGTGAGGTGACTCCCATGCAGGTGGGGAGCCAGGGCCTTGAACCGGGATCCTTACGCTGGTCCTTGCACTTTGCGCCACGTGCGCTTAACCCGCTGAGCTACCGCCGGACTCCCTACATTACCCTTTAACTAGCCTTGGGATTCTTGTTCTGATGTGCCTAACTAGCAGGAAACTAGTGAACACTCTGCTATACTAAGTGACTGAACATATCCTCTCATTATGCATTTTATTTTAATTATTTTTAATATTTTTTATTTTTATTTATTCCCTTTTGTTGCCCTTGTTGTTTTATTGTTGTAGTCATTATTGATGTTGTCATTGTTGGATAGGACAGAGAGAAATGGAGAGAGGAGGGGAAGACAGAGAGGAGGAGAGAAAGATAGACACCTGCAGACCTGCTTCACCGCCTGTGAAGCGACTCCCCTGCAGGTGGGGAGCTGGGGATTCGAACTGGGATCCGGTCCTTGCACTTTGCGCCACATGCGCTTAACCCGCTGCGCTACTGTCTGACTCCCTCATTATGCATTTTATTAAAGAAACCATTTGTCTTAGATTAAACCATTTGGATTAGATCTCTGTCAGCTGTAATTCTAATTTTCTCTTTCACTTTCACAGTGCTTGATAGTACAGTAAGCTGCAGGGAAGTCAAGCTGGTTAAACAGCAGGAAAAAATTTAATACAATGGCCTTAGATATTCTTTTTTTTTAAATTTATATTTATAAAATGGAAATATTGACAAGACTATTGGATAAGAGGGGGTACATCTACACATATTGCCCACCCCCAGAGCTCCGTATCCCATCCCCTCCCCTGATAGCTTTCCTATTCTTTATCCCTCTGGGAGTATGGACTCAGGGTCATTGTGGGATGCAGAAGGTGGAAGGTCTGGCTTCTGTAATTGCTTCCCTGCTAAACATGGGCGTTGGCAGGTGGATCCACACTCCCAGCCTCTTTCCCTAGTGGGGAAGGGCTCTGGGGAGGTGAGATTCCAGGACACATTGGTGGGGTTGTCTGCCCCGGGAAGTCAGGTTGGCATCATGGTAGCATCTGAAACATGATGGCTGAAACAGAGTTAAGATGACCTTAGACATTCTATGGCCTCAGTAACTTTGTAAACTACTTGGTGTCTCTTAAACAATGTTCTATTTCACAGAAAGAGTGAAAGTGCCAAGTCAAACAAAGCCAGACCATAACTTCTGTGAAAGCATTGCTTTAGCAATATGCTTTTCCCGTTAAATAACAATACCCTCATTCAGGTGTGACTGTCTTTTCCCAATGGTTTGACCATATCTCCCCTCCCCCACCACTTGGGTTTTTGCACTGGGATGTTTATGTGTTTCTCTAAGTAAGGTCTCCTCTTTCTCAACTGCTGCTCTCAAAGGTATATCCAGGTAAAACTCCATTACAAAGAGGGGTTCTGTTTTTAATAAGAGTCATTCTAGGTGTTGTGAGCAGCTCCCACAAACAGTGTCTTGTTGATCTGAATGCTGTGAGACCTGGATGGCAGATAACCCTGTATAATAAAACTTTATTCCGATCCTTATCCATTTAAGACTTGATTATCATCTGGAGCTAAGAGTGGAGACAGAGCCGCCTAGCTCTGAGTGATCTCCATAAGAGGTCAGGTAAGGGGGGCCGGGCGGTAGTGCAGCGGATTAAGCACATGTGGCACAAAGCGCAAGGACAGGTGTAATGATCCCAGGTTGAGTCCCCCACTCCCAGGGGAGTCACTTCACAGGTGGTGAAGCAGGACTGTAGGTGTCTTTCTCTTCCCCTCTCTGTCTTCCCCTCCTCTCTCCATTTCTCTCTGTCCTATCCAACAACAATGACGACATCAATAATACAACAATAATAACTACAACAGTAAAGCAACAGGAGCAACAAAGGGGAAAAATAAATAAATTAAAAAACAAAAAAAGAGGTCAGGTAAGACCTCACTTATCTGTCCATCTCAGACAGACCACACTATACTTTCGAGGGTCATCTCGACCCTCAACACCCTGAAGCTAGGCCTCTGCTTTCTGTCTTTTTTTAAAAGTTATTTATATATTCCATTTTGTTGCCCTTGTTTTATTGTTGTTGTTACTGATGTCGTCGTTGTTGGACAGGACAGAGAGAAATGGAGAGAGGAGGGGAAGACAGAGAGGGGGAGAGAAAGACAGACACCTGCAGACCTCCTTCTCCACCTGTGAAGCGACTCCCCTGCAGGTGGGGAGCCGGGGGCTTGAACCGGGATCCTTATGCCGGTCCTTGTGCTTTGCACCACGTGCGCTTAACTCGCTGCGCTACTGTCGACTCCCCGTTTCTCTTTTTTTAAAAAAAACTTACTCTGATGTGTTTATTATTTACTTTATTATATTTTAATTTTTGTTAGCTATTTAATAATGATTAACAAAATTGTAATATAACATGGTTATAATCCCATGTAGTCCCCACCACCAAAGTTCTGTGTCCCACCTCCTCCATTGGAAGCTTTCCTATTCTTTACCCCTCTGGGAGTATGGACCACAATTCTTTATGGGGTGAAGAAGGTGGAAGGTCTGGCTTCTGTAATTGCTTCTCCACTGGTCATGGGCGTTGGCAGGTAGACCCATAACCCCAGCCCATTTCTGTCTTTCTCCAGTGGGGCAGAGCTCTGGAGAGGTGAGACTTCTGGACACACTGGTGAGGTCATCTGTCCAGAGAAGTCAGGATGGTGTCACGATAATTTTTTTTTTTTTTTTTTTTGGTGTCTCGATAATCTAATCTCACTATAAGAAACTGTTTTTTTGATTCTTCTAACTTTTCTGCCAACTATGAACTGAAGATCTTTAAAGTTAATGTGCCGAAAGCAGCATTCTTCCTTTCATGGAATCCTAGCGTTGGGAATGTAAGACAGGACTTTATGTAATAGGAAGATAGGAGACTGTGGTGTTTTGTAGCCTTCCTTCCTTTCTGAAGGAATTATATTCAGAGTGATTGTATATTTGGTAGATTGGGACTGTTGTGGTTTCTTGCCATACATTTATCTCAGCAATAGGAACTGTAAGTCTTTTCAGAATTTTTATATATTAAAAATCTACATAAGGGATTATTGCCGGGTCCATTGTTATTGAGATGAATCTGCTATTTTAAAAAGTATATTTTATTGCAATGATAGAGAGATACAGAGAGAAAGGTACAAAAAGAAGAGGAACCAGAACACTGCTCAGCTGTGGGTTATGGTGGTATGGGGGACTGAACCTGGGGCTTTGAGCCTCCTCAGTCAACATCTTTGGTAAAAACATTATGCTGTACCCCTCCCCCCCCAGACATTATGCTGTACTCCCCTGAGGTGGGGAGCTGGGGGCTCGAACCCGGATCCTTGAGCCGGTCCTTTGCGCTTTGCACCATGTGCACTTAACCACTGCGCTACCGCCTGGCCCCCGGCATCTCCTTTAAGTTGATTGCAAAATGGTTTTAAAGAAAAGTAGTTTCATGTGCAGCAGAAGTGTAAGGGCCTTCTCTAGAACTAGATACAGTCTAAGGTGGTTTGATTTTATTTCTTTTAAGTTATAGCTTTATTATTATTATTGAGATAACCTTGGTTTACAAAACTGGACATGTTTCAGAACTTGCAACTTCCTGATTCCTCAAGATGTGTCATACTTTGCTCTCTACCAAAACAACACTGTCCCTTCACCAAAGTCCATTAGTTTCAGACAACAATTAAAATAATTTATTCCCAACAAAACAGGGCTGCAAGAAACACTAAAGGAAATAGGTATAAAAGGAAAGTGTTGAATGTTTCCTCTCAGAAGAAGGTGTTTATTAACTCCCTTTGCCCTTAGTGTCATTATTTGGCTGTGTTTACGTGGTTTAACTCTCTCTGTTTCTTGTGTGGTGTTCTTTTTTTTTTTTAAAGTAACTCATTTTAAAATTTTATTTATTTATTTTTGAGGGAGAAGCAGAGACACACAGAGAAAGAAACACCAGAGCACTGCTCAGCTCTGGCTTATGGTGGTGCGGGGGGATTGAACCTGGGACTTAGGAGCCTTAGGCATGAGGGTCTGTTTGCATAACCATTATGCTATCTACCCTCACCCTTCGTCTGTGTTCTTAAGAGAGTAGGCTTTCAAGTTTTACTATGTGTAGTGTCTGCCTGGCTAGTAGCACAAAGAGTTGAAGGGTTTGTGAGGTGTCCAGAGCTGAGCTGGTTGGTGTAATGGCCACACAGCAGTTATTTAAGACTGAAATTAGCTAAAGTAAAGGTCAGTTTTCATCACACCAGCCGCAGTGTTCCCACTACACATGGCTAACAGATATTATAGTAAGGAACATTCTCCTTGTAGCGCTTCTGTTTGATGGCACTGTCTAGAGCATCCAGAGAAGAATCTACTTGCTTGACAGGTTGCCGTGTTTTTATCATTAAAATTTAGAATTTCCTTTGAACTTACAAAGATATGTGTTAGGGACTTAAATATAAAGATTTTTGTTGTTGTTGTTTCCAGGGTTATTGCTGGGGCTCAGTGCCTACATTATGAATCCACTGCTCCTAGAGTTAATTTTTCCCATCTTGTTGCCCTTGTGGTTGAGTTTTTGTTGTAGTTGTTATTGTCGTCATAGCTGTTGTTGTTGTTGGACAGGGCAGAGAGAAATGGAGGAAGGATGGGGAAGACAGAGTGGGAGAGAAAGAGAAAGATAGATGCCTGCAGGACTGCTTCACCGCTTGTGAAGCGACCCCCTGAAGGTGGGGAGCTAAGGTCTCGAACTGGGATCCTTAAGCCGACACTTATACTTTGTGCCACCTGCACTTAACCTGCTGCGCTACCACCCAGCCCCCAAATATAAAGATTTTTAGGGTAGGTTCTTTGCACTAAATTGCCAAAAATACCAGCAGGAATTATTCTTCAGAGCTAGTGAAGGCTTTCAGGATACAGTGCTTTAGTATATGCAAAAACTGGCTATAAAAATATAAAGATATATTCTTTCTTTCAAAGTAAAACATGTTGGCTTATGAACACTGGAGAGCAGGGTAATTTGAAGATAAAATGACTATAATTCAAAGACCAAAACAACCTTGTAAATGTTTAAGTATTTGTTTTTAGCTGGAATGGAAATGGATTAGCCTTGTGGATGGCCTTACATAGATAAGCTTGTGGCAGTAATATGGTTTATCAGCGGTCAGAGAGACAAGCAATGGAGGGGAAGAGTTGGGAAGAAGTCATTTATCAGGGCTAGGTGGTGGCGTACCTGGTTGAGCGTACATGTTCAAGGACCCAGGTTTGAGCCCCCAGCCCCCACCTGCAGGGGAAAAGCTTTACAAGTTGTGAAGCAGGGCTGCAGGTGTCTCTGTTTCTCTCTGTCCCCCTTCCTCTCTATTTCTGGCTGTCTCTATCAAATGAATAAAGGTAGCAAAACAAACAAAAAGTTATCTAAGACTAAAGCTTACATCAATAAGACTGGGTTCTAAATGCTTCATTTGCAATTCCATGAAGACCAGTTAAGTACAAAGATTTTGGTGGCCACGGAAGTGGTCTAGCAGGTAGAATGCAGGACATGCAAGTCTGAGGCTCCAGGTCCCATCCCCAATAGCACAAATGACAGAGCAGAGATGTTGTCTCTTTCTCTCTCTCCCCCTCCTTCTCTCTTGAAATAAAAACACTCTTGTAGAGGGTATGGAGCTAGGGGCCGGGCAGTGGCACTTAGTATGAAGCGCAAGGACCGGTACAAGGATCCCAGTTCGAGTCCTCAGTTCCCCACTTGCAGGGGAGTCGCTTCATAAGTAGTGATGCAGGTCTAGGTGTCTATCTTTCTTTCTCCCTTTCTGTCCACCCCCCCCTCCATTTTCTCCCTGTCTTATAAAAAGAAAAGAAAGAAATAGAAAAAAATGTCAGCAGAAATGGTGGACTCATTGTCAGGCACCAAGCCACAGTGATAACCCTGGAGGCATTTCTATTATATGAAGATGACCCTAGGCTACATGGAAATGATAGCGGGAGCTGTGTTCCAATAAAACTTTAGTTGTACAAATAGATGGTTCATACTGCAGGGCTTTGACTGTATTTGATCCAGCCCATAGATTTTCTGCCTCTCTGACTTGCTCAGCTTAAATGAAGAGTCTCGTTCTTCTTGATGATGATGATGATTTTCAGTTTTCAGCAATTAGTAGCAAGAGCTGAGGAGACAAGACAGTGGTTTTATGGGAGGTTCCACTTTCTGTCTCCAGCACCACTGACAGCTAGAACTGAGTGGGGCTCTGGCCAAAAAAAAAAAAAAAAAGCTGATGGGGGGAAAAGAGAAAGGGAAAGAAAGAGAGAAATAAAGAAAGAAAAGGCAGAAGAAAGAAAAAGAAAGAAAGAGGAAAGGAAAACAGAAAAGCACTGTCTTCTGTTGTTTTCGACGGGTTATGTCGTTTTCACCGGGCTGGCTTCACGGGCGGGAAACAGACGACCAGGGACTCATGGTTGAGCTGTAGGCAGTATCTCTTTATTCATGCAGGACGCAGCACAATCTAAGCCGAGCTAAGTTAAACTCAAAGTACAGTACTCTAAAACTCACAATGCTGTCTTTATATATACTTGCCAAGTAAGGTGGAAATAGGATGTGACATAGAGAGGGTGGAGAGAAAAGTGACTGGTGAAAATCAGAGTGTGACAAAGAGGGGGCAGATTAGGCGAGAATCCTATCACTGAACCACAAATGCCCTGGAGGGAGGGTGGAACTTGTTAACAGTGGTTATGTAAATAGAATGAAGTGGTTATGTAAATAGAATAGTGTTAAGCAGAGGGGATTTAAACCAAATGAAACAGAAGGGGTCTCATGCATACCAACAGTCTTCCTGCTCTGTTGAAGAGATAGGTAACATGTCAGAATAATCAGATAGGTATGGTGGTTAGGAAAAGGTGTCAATTATCCTGGTATTTTTCCTTAAAACTTGTTCCACACCTTCTCAGTCAGTCTCTCTCTCTTTCTCTCTCTCTCTCCCAGTACAGTTCAGTTTTACCTTATGGCTCTGCCTCTAGGAGTATCTGCTACAAACTGTCTCTTAAAGCAATGCAAAGCATAAAATAGGAGGGGGTGACTTGGATTCATTGTTGTAGTTATTATTGTTATTGATGTCATTGCTGTTGGATAGGACAGAGAGAAATGGAGAGAGGAGGGGAAGACGGGGGGGGGGGCGGGGGGAGAGAAAGAAAGATACCTACAGACCTGTTTCACTTCTTGTGAAGCGACTCCCCTGCAGGTGGGGAGCCGGGGGCTCGAACCGGGATCCTTATGTTGGTTCTTGTGCTTCACGCCATGTGCGCTTAACCCGCTACTGCCCGACTCCCGGCACAGTCTCATTCCTAAAGGGCTGGACTGCGGTTCCAAGGAGAACTTTGGGCAACGAAGATTGCACTGGTTTGTTTAAGTCCAGACACAGCTCTGCTGCTCAAAGCCTGGGTGGGCCTGTTCAGAGCACTTCCTCTCTCTAAATCTCCATCTGGCATGTGAAGTGAGATCTAAATCCATCACAGGAGGGCCTCCAGATTGTGATCAGTGTGGTTGTTTTTGCCATAACTGAACAGACTGCTGCCACAACGACATCTATCAGAGAAAGCACTACCCTGGTCAGTCTGTCTGTCCGTCCGTCAGCATGCTATGTCCTGGGTGACAGTTTGCTGTTACTTAGAGATAAGAGGAGGAACTCCAAACTGATGCCGAAGGAGGAAGGATATGCTCATTACCACACGAAAGAGTGTTCCCTCAAGCTTGTAATAGAGTGAGGTCAAGGCAGCAACCATTTTCACTTAAGCCAGGATGTGCGTTGGGGAGGACCGTGAGGACATGTGGTAATTCTGAAAGCGCCTAGAGAGAAACTGAGGCATTTTAGGAGTATGTGTGGCCGGGATTACGTAGTTATTGCAGAACTTATGCTTTGAGTCCTTCAGTCATTTCCAAGTGTGTCACCTTACTGCAAAAGGCAGTGCTTTATCAGGTATCTTGTTCATTTCTGAATTTTATGCTGTGAGAGACTTGGGTCTCTCCCTATGGGCCAGGGAACCCCAATTACAAAGAGAACTCCTGAGCAAAGCAGGTACCCCTGGTAAATTCTTGACTTGTTTTGAAAAAACAAAACACTGTTCAACGCAGGGATCAACAGCTCATCTTCATCAACTTGTAAGCAACGAGCAGATTCTGGGATATACGTCTGCTGGCCGCACAACTCTTCCATTCCAGCTCACTGTCACTTAAGAGGTTGGTGGAGGCTTTTAGAAAGAGAAGGGCGAAGATGGGATGACCCCACTCGGAGACAGAAGTTGGAAAAATAGGAGCAGCAAGGAAAGCACAGAACAGAACTTGGACTGGAGTTGGTGTACTGCACCAACGTAAAGGTCTCTGGGGTGGGGGTGGGAGTGGGGGTGGCGGGTGAGTTCAGGTCCTGGAACTTGATGGTGGAGGAGGGCCTAGTGGGGGTTTGAATTGTTATGTGGAAAACTGAGAAATGTTACATGTGTGCCAGCTACTGTATTTTACTGTTGGCTGTAAATAAAGGGGAAAAATAGAGAAAAAAACGACATTGAGGTTTTCAATGTACTGAAACCCTCTTCCTTCACACACACACACATACACACACATATATATATATATTTAACTATATTTATTAGATAGAGACAGAGAAATTGAGAGGGGAGGAGAAGAAATAGAGATGGAGACAAAGAGACACCTGCAGCTCTACTTCACCACTCGTGAAGCTTTCCTCCTGCAGGTGGGGACCAGGGGCTTGAACTCGTGTCCTTGCACACTGTAGAGTGTGTTCTTAACCAGGTGTGTCACCTCCTGCCTCCCCTCCTCATATATTCTTGTCATTCCCCAATAGTGTAAATGTTACTCTCTCCACTGAATTGGGTTCTTAAATTAGTAGGAAACTCCACATCCACGCATCCTTGTAATTTGTTGCGACATTGTGCTTAACAAGATAATCTAAAAATTTGCGGTCGATTCTGAAAAATGTGGGGCATTTCCCTCGTTTAAACGTAGAAGGCAGAATTGATAGACATGGTGTATTCTTTTCCAGAAAGACAGTGTGTGAGTGGGGTCTCACCTGTAGGTAGGTGATGGCTGAGTGCCCTGTAGGACATGTCAAAGGTGCGGTCACAGCTCTTCTTGTTCACCTGCATTTTTCTGTAGCCGTGACAGCTATGAACTCATCCAGGGAAAAGAGCCATGGGCGTATTAGTTTAGAGGAAGAACTAGTCTTACATTTATCTAGCATTTATACCTCTTTATTCTGCTTTTTTGCTGTGTTCCCTCCTGTTTGAAAGTTGTTGTCCAGAGGTTGAATTATTTTTCTAAAGAGAAGCTAAATAGTGAGTCTGCCTGCCCCTGAATTACTTGTACATGACTGAAGCAGGGTAACATGGTACGTGAAGTCAACTTACCTGTGGGCACTGCGTTGCACTGCTCTGACGTAATGGAGGAAGTTTTTATTATTATTATTATTTTTTATAATTTTTGTAAAGTTTTTTATGTATAAAAAGGAAACATGGACTAAACCATGGAATAAGAGCATACATCTTCCCACAGTTCCCACCACCAGACCTCTGTATCCCCTCTCCTCCCGATAGCTTTCCTATTCTCTATCTAGCCTCCGGGAGTATGGAATCAGGGTCATTGTGGGGTGCAGAAGGTGGAAGGTCTGGCTTCTGTAATTGCTTCCCTGCTGAACATGGGTGTTGACAGGTGGATTCATACGCCCAGTCTGCCTCTCTCTTTCTCTAGTGGGGAAGGGCTCTGGGAAAGCTGGGCTCCAGGACACATGGGTGGGGTTGTCTGTCCAGGGAAGTCTGGTTGGCTGGCATCATGCTACCATCTGTAACCTGGTTGTTTGTTGGGAAACTGTGCCGATGCAGTCACATCCACCATGTTGTCCCCTCAGGATATTGTCAATTCTCACGAGAGTTGAACCTATATTCCCAGAGTGCCTTGCTCCACCACGTTGTCCCCTCAGGGTATTGTCAATTCCTGCGAGAGTTGAAAACAAGTCCTGCGAGAGTTGAAATGCAGAGGTACTCTCCGGAGTACCTTTCCCGACCAATCCTGTCCCGACTTCCACTTCCACTTTTTATCCTATAAAGCCTGCTGCTGCTGCGGGTCCCCCTCTCTCTTTGCCCCTTTTCACCTCTGCGCCCAGACACAGAGAAGGGTGCTGCGCGTAGCGGGAGGCGGCCATTTTGCTAGCTCCATGTGGCCTGAACTGCTGCGCTCTCACCCAACTCTGAGGTGCCCATGTGAATAAAGATTTGTGTTGACTCTCCTCTCTGCTCTTCTCTCTCCCCGGCAACACAGCCCGACAGTGGTTGAGAAGAGAGTTAACATACAAAGCCAAACAAATTGTTGACCAGTCATGGACCTAAGGGCTGGAATAGTGCAGATGAAGAGCTGGGGGGGGGGGTGTGCTCCATTTTATAGATAACTAGTAGGCATATTTTAGTTAAATTCCAAAGGGACTGTGGCTATACTATTTATTTATTTTTGCCCCTGAGCCTGAAATCTGATATACAGGTGGATCCAAGTTATTGTCTGGGGAGATGATGCCCTGGCTGGAAAAAGGGCCAGAAAGTTGGATCAGGAAAGATAGTAGCTTCCTAATATGGGAAAGGGGTATAAATATTGTTGACTGTAAACACCACTGATTTGATGTGATCTGGGGCCCATAATCAGCTTAGGATCCTGTGTGACCTCTGAATCCCTGTAGATCTGAGCTCACAATTCTGTGGTCATGAATAGGAACATTCCAGGCTGCCCCAATATTGACCTGTCTTCCTAAGGTGTAGCATAGAGTATGTTGTCCATCCTCCCATCGGAGGCTGGAACATTCTCTACTGTTAATGATCTAAGTTGAGGGCAAGGTCCTATGGGGGCCCACAAAGGGGTCTATTATGTTGTTCCTGATAGAGATAACCGGTAACAATGCAGAGAGGGATTTATTCGAGGTCTAGGCACATCAAGTCTGTTTGGGAATCTCAGGACTCCCCGACTAGGGCCCCAGCGGATGGGGTGGCCTGATAGTGACTAAAGAGTCATTGTTAAAGTATGCCAGTCTCTTGCCCTTATTCAGCTTTTGTAGTCCTTTCTTTGATAAGGTTAGCTTTGGACTGAGTGAGAGAACTGTAATAGGAAGTAGGTGAGGAGGGTATCTAAGTCTAAGTAGACACTATTTCATTAGGAACTTGATACTGGCTTACTACAGACTGTTGTGTATTTTTGCTTTCAGGTATATATTTTGCCCTAATTTATGGATACATGTGAACATATGTTCTATTTTATGGGACCTGGTCTATATCTAGGTGTTGGGGCTTTGTTAGGAAGTGAACCTCCTGGAATGGAATTAGAGAATCCTATGAAAGGAAAGGTCTTACCCAAGTAATGAGGGTGAAGGATTGACATTTTTCTTCCTGAGCCTAGCAGCTAAACAACAACACGTTCCTTCTCATCTGTGTGTTGCCTTCAGACCGAACTCAGTGACAACTTCTCCCTCCCTCCCAGGTCCTTATGAAACTCAGTAACAGGCTTAGCAAAAACATTTCCTTTCTTCCCACTTGCGATGTCCCCATTACTGTTGACCCAAGTGTGGGAGAATTGTTTTTTTTTTTTTTGGGGGGGGGGGTTATTGCTGGGGCTTCTCTGTGCCTGCACTAGGAATCCACTACTTCTGGAAGCTATTTTTTCCCTTTTGTTGCCCTTATTGTTTATTGTTGTCGTTGTTTTGGACAGGACAGGACAGAGAGAAATCATGAGAGGGTAGGGAGACAGTGAGGGGGAGAGAAAGACCTGTTTCACTGCCTGTGAAGCGACTCCCCTGCAGGTGGGCAGCTGGGGGCTCAAACCAGGATCTTTACTCCGGTCCTTGCGCTTTGTGCCACGTGCGCTTAACCCACTGAGCTACCTACTACCTGGCCCCTGGGAGAATTGGTTTTTATTGGGTGTTATGAAGCAGACATGTTTCCAGAGTCAGTTTTGCAGGCTTCGTCCTCTTTCTAAGATAGCAATGAGATGCAACTCCACTGTGAGCACACTTCCCATATAGATATTTCCTAGACGCAGCAGTGCACGGTTAGGGGGCCGATGTCACGTAACTAGAAGCTGTGCCTGGACATATTTGAACAGTTTTAATATACTTTTCATTCAGGCTTTAAGGAATGACAAAACCCCATCATGTACAGTGTTGGAAATGAAGAATGAATATGTTAAGAATTTCAGAATAAGTGTTTCTCCACTTGAATTGTTTTCTAAAGTGAGTTCAGTATGCTTGCTACTAGTGACATAAAGAAGAACAAGAGACAACAGACTGTGACTATGAATCTTTCTTAGCATCTTTAAAAGAAAGATCTCTATGATTTTGTACCTATGTTTCTTTAACTTAGACTTGCACAGTGCTTATGGAATGCTATATGCTGTTTTATGCACTGTAGAAATATCAACTTGTTTTTCATAAATAAGTGTTAGGCTGTTATCACTGTACAGGTAGAAAAAACCAAGATATAGATTTCCTAACTTGATCAAGGTAACCTACAGTAGGGAAGCTTTGTGAGTGATGAAGCAGGTCTGCAGGTGTCTCTCTCTCTTTCTCTCCCTCCCTATCTCCCTTCCCTGCTCAGTTTCTCTCTGCCCTTTCAAGTGAAAATAGAAAGAGGTAGGAAGTTAGATTGGGGTGTTTTTATTTTTTAAAAAACATTTCCAGAGTACCACCCTGGTTCTGGTGGGCATTGAACTTGGGACCTCATGCTTGAGAGTCCAGTGCTTGATTGTCCTGGACCAGAGAGATGAATTTTCTACCAGTCTGACTCTAGGCAGTGCCCCTTGAGTTGTAGAATATGGATTTTTCTTCAGTTGTCTAAGGCTAGAACTTGATAGGTTTTTATCTGAGTTTTTTTTTTTTAAACCATGTTCAGTCAAGAAGATTTTATTCCCTTTAGCATGACCCAGTTCTGATATCAAAAATACCACAAAACAAACAACAGTAATGAATTCTTTTCTGCGACTGTTCAATTTCTCATGTTACACTTTTTTTTTCTCCTTAGGTTGCTTAGGGGAGAAAAAATTTATGGTGTCAGGTACTCAATGACCAAGGTCTCTTCAGGGCACTTTTTTTTTTTTTTAAAGGTTGTTTCAAATAAGTCAGAGGTGATGGAGCCCTGCAAATCTGAACTCACATCTGTTAAACATGGTCAGTCCCAGACAAGCAAACAGCAGCTGTCTGCAACCCAAGAAGCCCTCCTTCCTTTGCCAGAAACCTCCTTGACTGAAAAGTCCAGTCATCCTGCTTGTCAGCCCAGATTTCCTATGGGAAGTAGGCTTGAAGTGTAAACATTGGGAAGCCGGTCTGAAGGGAGATTATTCCATCCACGAGACACAGCTGTTTTACAGCAGCAGGAAAGGGAAGGCTCTTTTCCATTCCCTTCAGTCTCTGCCTTTTCTACCTTGGTTTCCGGTAATCCCTGCTGAGTGGATAACACCGTTTTGTTTAGCCTGGTAGGATGATTGGGGATTAGAAGGAGGAAAGCCTCTTATCATCACATCCTAAAAAGTTTCTGTTGTTGGAAAGGTTAGGAGTTGAACCTTCACCCTTGGGAGTTTGTAGCTATTGTCTCCCCAGAGACCAACTCCAGTCCAAGTTCTGCTTAGTGTTCTCTCTTCTGGTCTGCTTTTTCAACTTCTGCCTGAGAGGGAGATCACCCCATATTCATCCTTCTGTTTCTGACTTATTTCACTTAACATGATTCATTCAAGCTCCATCCAAGGCGGACTGAAAATGGTGAAATCACCATTTTCTATAGTTGAGTAGCATTCCATTATATATATAAGCCATAACTTGCTCAGCCACTCATCTGTTATTGGACAACTGGGTTGCTTCCAGGTTTGGGCTCATACACACTGTGCTGCTATGAACATGAGTAAACACAGATCTTTTTGGATGGGTTGATAAATCATTCTTCATGAGATCTTGGGTGTCCAGGTCACACTGTATAGGGGCTGGTCAAGGGCCCTGATTTCATTCCCCTCTCCCCACCTGCAGTGGGGGCTCTTCATGAATAAAGAAGCAGGTCTGCAGGTATCTTTCTCTCCCCCTTCTATGTCCCCCACCCCTCAATTTCTGTCTGTCCTTTCAAATAAAAATAGAAAGAAAAGGAAAAATGGCCTTCAGAGGCAGTGAATTCTTTGCACAGGCACCGAGTCCCAGCGATCACAATAATTCTGGTGGCAAATACATAAAAAAAAAAAAATTGCAGAATTTACATAGAATTCACCATTGAAGCTTATAGATGGCACATCCGATTTCAAAAAAATAGGTGGGTTCAAGTTTATAAATTTAAAAAGGTATAGTTCTCACTACAATTCATTAATAAGACTATTAATGAAATATTCTGTGATTTTTCTTTTTTTGTAAAATTATGTCACTAAGGAAAAAAAAAGCCTTGTAGCCAGGATATGAAATGTGCTATCCAGGGCTGGCAAAATAGCTCAGTTGGATAGTGTACTGACTGCCTCACCATGGGGCAACTCAAATTTGAGAGTAGCTTATACTGCTGCATTGAAGAAAGCTTCAGTGCAGAGGTCTCCTTCACTGTCTCTCTCTCTCTGTTTGTCTATATCTTAAGAAAAAAAAAAAGCTAAGACAAAGCAATGCACTAATTAAAGTAGCCTTCACGTGTCTTGTTGGCTGAGAGGTAGCAGCAGTTTAGACCTAATCTCTCCTTTCTCACATGACCCGGCATTGTTCAGTTCTTGTTTTTTTCCTTTTCTTGCTTAATTCCCCCTGGGCTCTAGATCACTGTACTCTTCCAATTCTTCTCTCGCTCTCTTGGCTCCTTGGCTGGCTCCTCTTCAGCCAACTTGCAAACAGCTCAGTGCCCCAAGAGACATAGACTCTTTTCGACCTGTATGCTCTCCCTCGCCTAGGAAACCATGGCTTGAAATACCATCGGCTAATTCCCAAGTGCATACTTCCAGCCTGGATCTTACAGCTGCAAATAGGATGGGAATGTTCACCTCCCTACTTGATAGACCCAGATCCCAGGTCTAGAGGAGGTACCTCGTACTTCAGAACTGGGGCTGGGGAGACAGCATAGTCATCTGTAAAAAAGAAAAGAAAAGAAAAGAAAATAGACACATACCAAACCATTCCTCCCCACCAGTCATCCACTGCAGTCAAGTTGCTCCTTGTTCTCTCACTTGATGTTTCATCCACCACTAAATCCTATTTGCTTGATCTTCAAAATACAGGCAGAAGTTGATCACTTCCTTTTATTTTTGATGGGGCTGGGCAGTGGCTCACGCAGTTAAATCTTGCAAGGAACCAGATTTGACCCCTCATTCCCTGCCCACCTGGAGGGGGGATGCTTCATGAGTGGTGAAGCAAAGGAGGTTTGCAGGTGTCTCTCTTTTTCTTCTCTATCTCTCCCTTCTTAACTTTTTTTTTTTTTTTTTTGGTCTTACTGGACAAAATGATGAGCGAAAAAGAAAGAAGAAAAGGAAAGGAGAAGGAAAGGAAGGGAAGGGAAGGGAAGGGAAGGGAAGGGAAGGGAAGGGAAGGGAAGGGAAGGGAAGGGAAGGGAAGGGAAAGGAAAGGAAAGGAAAGGAAAGGAAAGGAAAGGAAAGGAAAGGAAAGGAAAGGAAAGGAAAGGAAAAGAAAAAAATGGCTGCCAGAAGCAGTGGATTTGTAGTGCCAGCATTGAGGCCCAGCAAATAAAAGGGGGGGGGGAAGGTGAGAGAGGAGGGTAGAAGGAGAGAGAGACACCCAGAGGGAGAGGCTAGATCCATAGCCCCTCTTGGGTTTTGGCAGCAAAATCTTAGAATTGCAGTACACTGAAATTGAGGAAAGTGAAGCCCAGAATGAAGACAAAGGAAAGTTTAAATACAGCAGCCAAGGAAAAGGTGGGAAACTCCATTTGGGGTCAAGAGTCCATCTGGGGGGAGCTAGGAAGCCACGCTGGGGGGACCACTGTTGGTCTTTACGTAGGGTCCTGTTACTTTGTCTGGCATGGGCATGGTCATGGCATGGGTCATAAGATTCATGATCCATTTCTGGTTGGAGATGTCTGGTGCAGGCAGGGGTAAATCTTCCCGTGCGGTGAGTGGTCTATTTATTCTCAGCATGGTCCTTCCCATCTGTTTCAACAAGATAAGTTCTTCCCATGAGCATAGGGGAGTCAGGGCTCAGCATATATCCTTCATAAACTATACAAGAAAACCCAGGAACCCAGTAAATGAGAGAAGATATTTGTATATCACATATCAGACAAGTGACTGATATCAAACGTCTATTCGGAACTGGTCCAGATCTACAAAGGAAGCAAAAATAACCAAATAAAAAAGTGGGCCCAAAACTAGATAGTTTTCTAAAGAAGTGATTACACATGGCCCATAGACACATGAAGAAATGCTCTACTTTGCTCAGCACTAAGGAAAGGCAAATTAAAATGACGCTAAGATACCATTTCCCACCTGAGAAAATGGCTTACATCAACAAACCAGGAAATGGCAGGTGTTGAGGGTTGTGGAGAAGCGAGAACTCTGCTTCCTTGCTGGTGGGAATGCCAACTGATACAAACCCTTTGCAAGACTGTATGGACAGTACTTAACCAAATAAAAATGGAGTTAGCTTGTGATCCCAGCAATACCGCTCTTAGGCATTTATCCACTGACTGTTGAAACACTAATTAGAAGGGACGTACCTGCACACCTATGTTAATAGCTGTATTATTCACAATAACCAAATAACCAAAGAGGGAAACCAGCCTCAATATCCATCAACAGATGACTGGCTAAAGAAGTTAGGGCATATATATCCCATGGAATACTATTCTGCAATCAAAAAGATGATATTGTGTCCTTTGGGATGAAATGGGTGGAACTGGAGGTGATTATGCTTAGAGAAGTAAGTGAAGAGAATAAGGCAACTCCCAGATGGTTTCACTCATCCTTGGTATCAAGAGATCTGATTTGCTTGAACTCGCCAAGAAAAAAAAAAATCCAAACAAAAGAGAATCAGATAAACTGTAAGACCTGTGAGAACTATGATGATTCTCTTTTCGAGGTAGGAGGGTGGGGGGTACAGAACGTTGGTGGTGAGTCTGGTGTGAAACTATACATTGTAATCTTTCAGTCTCGTAACATATTACTAATGGTCAAATAAAGTAAAAGGAGAAACACACACTGAAGCCTCTTCCTCCATTGCCAAGATGGTGGCACCCTAGCCAGTGAACGTCTCCTGCAGCCTGTGAGACCGAATGCTTGCAAAGTTAAGCTCGCTGGGGACTTGCATGTGGTGCAGCAGCGCAATTATTAGTAGATACGTACTCCCCTGTGCTCCATTTGTGCCTGAGACTCTAACCCTCACCATTCTCCGTTCGGGTCTCGCCAGCAGCCCCAGCAGCCTTCCAGCCCTCCCTCTCCTCTCCCACAGCAACACCGTTCCTTCTTTCCTTCCTTCCTTCCTTCCTTCCTTCCTTCCTTCCTTCCTTCCTTCCTTCCTTCCTTCCTTCCTTCCTTCCTTCCCACCTGCTATTCCCCAGGCTTGTCATCTCCCATCCTCTAGATGTCTTCATAGATCACTCTCTTCTCTCCTCGGCCTCTTCATTAAAACGTTCAACCTCAGAGTGCCTTTCTTTCCGATAGGGGGTTAAAGACCCCATATCTAGCATTACAACCCTGCCCTCCCTTAGTCTCTTTGTTGGCTTCATCTTTCTCCTCAGCACTGCTCACGAACCAGTGAGTTACTATTTTCAGGGAACGCAAGATCCCAGTGCTGATGAGGCAGTTTCCTGTGTGCAGTGACAGTAGACACAGCATTGTTGGCATCCTAAAATATGGGCTACTGCAGAACACATGTGGGCTTGTTGCTGCCAAGCCATACTCAGGACGACTTATCTCTGCATGTGGATGCTTGGAGTGGGGAGAGCCAGGGACTCTACCTCCTTTGAGCTCTGCTGATGAATCTCCCTCAGTGAGAAAGGGGAACTGACAGAGGAAGAATTTTTTTTTTTTTTTTTTAAAGCAAGAACTGAGTTCCTATGTCAGGAAGTTCACACCACAGTTTGTCTCTTCATATTATTATAGAGACCGGGGTTCAGGCAAGGACACGGTCTAAAGGGCGTGTGCTTCTCAGTGGCTCAACTTACTAATGAGATGATGATAAAGGGTGTGTGTGTGTGTGTGTGTGTTTGTGTGTGTGTGTGTGTGTGTGTGTGTGTGTGTGTGCAGAGGGTAGTTTGAGGCAAGAGAAAAGGACAAAAAGGCTCTGTCTATAATTCATGAGAATATGCGTATTGTGTGTGTGTGTGTGTGTTTATCTTATTTTAGACTATGGATGATTTAGTAGGTGTGAAGCTTGGGCAAAAAAAAAAGTCCCTAAAAGTAATCTCTGAGACATGACCAGAATTTTGAACATTGATTCCCAGAATGCTGGTACCAGAGATGACCTCACTGATAGCCCTGCCCCCCTAGGGAGAGATAGCAACAAGCTGAGGGTATGGATCCACCTGCCAACATCCATGTCCAGCAGAAAAACAATTGCAGAAACCAGAACTCCCACCTCGTGCACCCCATAGAGAACTTCGGTCTATAGTCCCAGTGGGGGAGAAATAATAAGGGAAGATGACCAGAGGGCTCTGAACTCCCGACTCCATCGGGACCTGGAGAGAGAAGGAAAAGGGAGGGACATTCGGATGTGGTAATAGGTGTATGTGTGACTTAGAAAGAAAGAAAAGATGGGACCATAAGGGGAAGAAAAGGCAAGTATATACAAACATTGACAGATAGTTGTAGAAATAATAGTTAACCCATATCTACAACCTTAAGTGAACTTCTGTAGCTTACAATGGAAGGATTGGGGATCCAGTACTCAGGTGGTGGGAACTGTTCAGAGTTGTACCTATTATCTTCGAATTTTTTAAAAATTTTATTTATAAAAAGGAAGCACTAACAAAACCATAGCATAAGAGGGGTACAACTCGGGGGCCGAGTTCCAGTGCACAAGGACCCAGGTTTGAGTCCCTGGTCCCTACCTGCAGGGTGAAAGCTTCATGAGTGGTGAAGTAGGGTTGCAGGTGTCTCTCTTTCTCTCTATGCCCCCCCTTCCCTCTTGATTTCTGCCAGTCTCTTCCAATAAATAAAGATAATAAAAAAAGAGGGCTACAACTCCAGACAATCCCCACCACCAGAACTCCGTATCCCATCCCCTCCCCTGATAGCTTTCCTATTCTTGATCCCTCTGGGAGTATGGACCCAGGGTCATTGTGGGGTGCAGAAGGTGGAAGGTCTGGCTTCTGCCATTGCTTCCCCGCTGAACATGGGCGTTGAGTATCTTGTAATTTTGTAAGTTGATACTAAGTCACTAATAGAGTTAAGTAAGAAGAAGAAGAATGCTAGTGCCAGGCTTACGCTGTCCTTCCGTTTGCAAGACTGGTATCATAGCATGTGCCTAGTGAGAGCACACCTTGTGTGGGTGGGAGTGGGCATCAGGGTAGCTGAGCCTATGTCCTGTTTTCTCTCCATGTGTCTCAGGATGCTGCTGTGTATCTGAAACCAGCATGGCCAGTTCGAGCCCCGGCTCCCCACCTGCTGGTGGGTTTGCTTCACAAGCAGTAAAGCAGGTCTGCAGGTGTCTTTCTCTCTCTCTTTCTCTCTCTCCTTCTCTGTTTTCCCCTTCCCCTCTCAATTTATTTCTGTCCTATCCAAAAACAAACAAACAACAAAAGTCAAGAAAATGGCCACCAGGATCAGTGGTTTCATAGTGCAGGCACTGAGCCCCAGACATAACCCTGGCGGCAAAAATAAAAAGAAGAAAGAAGCCAGCATGGCTTCTGTCCTGGGAGACGTCTGTCCTGGGAGGAGGTTGTGTCTTAATCGTCCTCATGGGGACTTTCTCATTATTGTTTTCCTTTATGGTTCTCTTTCTAAAAGAATAACGAGAAGTGATGTGATATTTAACAAGTGTAGGGAATGCAGTCAGAATGCTTAACTAAATCTTTCAGATGCTGAGGATTTGCTACTGTGAAAAGTTTAAAAACATGTTCCCCTCTTTGAATAATCCTCTTGCTTGCATAGCAGGACACCCAGAGTTGTTGTTGTTGTTATTGTAGTTGTGGTTATTATTATTTCCCTAACATGGACACTGTGAGGGATCCTAGAGATTGCCATCTGACCCAGGTCAGTGCACTTGCAAATTATGGGATTGAAATCATATCTTGTGGTTGTAAAGTTCATCATTTTTCGGCTACCTGAACATTAAAATTCACAAACCTTTTTCCCTGGAGAGCTTCTCAGACTCCATTTCTGGCAAGTATAACCCTTTCATTATAGAGCTTGACTCCTTCAGTGATGTCTTTATAAACTTGCCTTCCAGAGCTCCAGTGCCTGACATCCTAGGAAAGTGACGCTAAGCCTTACACCCCAGTTTGTCAGCTCTTGAGTGGGTTGAGGGCTGAGTTGCAACAAAGGCCTTATGCTATTCTTAATGAACAAAATACTTCCTACTGTCATTACTTAAAATTATTATATTTTTAAATTTTTTATAATCTTTATTTATTGGATAGAAACAGCCAGAAATAGAGAAGGAAGGGGGTGATAGAGAGGGAAAGAGACAGACACCTGCAGCCCTGCCTCACCACTCGTGAAGCTTTCCCCTTGCAGGTGGGAACTGGGGGCACGAACCTGGGTCCTTTCGCACTGTGACGTGTGCTTCACCAGGTGCGCCACCACTCGGCGCCTAAAATTATTATTTTAAGTAAGCATTATTATTCTTGTAAACCTTTATTTTATTTTGATTACTATTTGGTGGAACCTGACTTTCATGCATAAATGGTCTCACTCCTCCAGGTTGCTTATTCATTCAGAGAAAGAGGAAGGAAAATAGAGATAGATGGAGAGAGAGAGAGAGAGAGAGAGAGAGAGGGAGAGAGAGAGAGGAATAACAAAGCCAGTGTCATAGAATCTCCCATGTGGAGGCCAGGACAAACTTGGACTGGAAGAGTTATTTCTTCAGCCCTGTTTTACCCTGCTCCTCCCTTCTTAAGGTACTGTTACTTTATTTTCATTTAATTATTATTATTATTATTACTATTTTCTACTAGAAAACTGCTCAGTTCTGGTTTATGGTGGTACTGATGTAGGGAACTGACCCCAGGACCTGAGAGTCTCAGGCATGAGAGTCTTTTTGCATTTTTATTATGCCATCTGACATCCGTTTAAAGAAAACAAACTTATAACTCCCAAAGAAAACCTTCTCAGCTCCTGCGAACTAGTGGAGTGGCCTTGAACCAGTCACACAGATCTTCCTACAGGAGAAACTTCACCAAGGAAATAAAACACATTAAAAAAACACAACGCTGTGTGGTAGCACACCTGGCTGAGTGTACACATTATCATGCACAAGGATCTGTGTTCGAGCTCCCAATCCTTCCTCACCTGTAGGATGAGTGGTATAGCTGGGTTGCAAGAATCTTCTTTCTTTCTCCTCTCTGTCTCTTCTTCTCAATTTCTCTCTTTCCTAGTAAATAAATATGAAAATTATATGTAAGTCCTGTATATATATATATATATATATATATATATATATATATATGATTTATATAATTTCATGTCACATATCGGTTAGATTGATATATCAATCTGTTAAGTATGATTTAAAAAGAAAGCATAAAATAAACATCAAGTAAAGTAATAAAATACAAAGGCCAATTTCCCTGCCACCCAGCTCAGTCAGTGGGACCTTGAGATTCCGTCTATGAACTTCCTCCACTATAACAGCGATATTTCTCTCTGTTCCATGTATCTGCTTTGACTTCATTATCCACTGCTTTTCTTTATTGGTGGTATTGCTTAGTATTTAGTATGTCTCACTTTTTTAATTTTTATTTTCAAAGTCTGATCACATTTTGGTGTTCACGGGTACTTTTTTTTTTTTTTTTTTAAGATTTTATTTATTTATTCATGAGAAAGATAGAAGGAGAGAGAGAACCAGACATCACTTTGGTACATGTGCTGCCGGGGAATGAACTTCAGGACCTCATGCTTGAGAGCCCAGTGCTTTATCCATGGCACCACCTCCATGGGTACTTTCTTTTCTTGATGATAAGCTCTGTGAAGATTTCAGTTCATCCAATACCAAGGTGTAGCGGGCACTCAAGAAATACTCTTGAAATACCCCCCCCCCCTTTTCCACATTTGGTGGTGGTGATGGAGTAGGATAGGGTACAGTGAACTCAAAGACAGCTTTTGAATACTCCCCCCGATCCTGATGGAGTTTCATAATCATGTATTATGCTTAGGGACTGCTTTCTCCAGAAGTGGTTCTTCCTGCCACTGTTAGATAGCTACATTTATTATGTATTTTGCCTTTAGCATTTTTACGGGGGCTCAGTGTCTGCTCTGTGACTCCAGCACTCTTGCTGGTCCTCACCCCACCCCGCCCCCATTTCTTTCCTTTACTGATAAAGACAGAGAGAAGGAAAGAGGGAGGAAAGAAAAGATAGACCCACAGAACTGTCTCACCACTCATGGAGCCTCCTCCAACCCTGCAGGTGGGTCCCGAGGACTAGAACCCAAGTCCTTGCACATGGTGACGTGTGTGCATCACTGACTGTGCCATTCACAGGCACCTGCCATCTTGGATTCATCAACCCCCAAACGAGAGGCCCTTGTGAGTTAACTCCATGGCTTCATAATACAACAGTAAGAATTGGGTTTTAGATTTAACTTTCTTCTTCTTCTAGCGTTTGCCCTTCTTCCGTAGCCAGTCAACAGCGTCAGGTTGAGCCTGATGTAAAGTTTCGAGACCTCCTTTGAATCTGGAGAGGTGGCAGTCATTGACTATGTGGATCATAGTCTGTCTGGAGCCGCAGGGGCAGTTCGGGTCGTCTCTGGCTCCCCAGCGATGGAACATAGCGGCGCACCGGCCATGGCCTGTTCGATAGCGATGGAGGAGGGCCCAATCATCATGTGCTAGGTCAAAGCCGGGTTGACGCTCGCAGGGGTCTGTGATGAGGTGTTTGTTCTTGACCTCAGCTGACTGCCAACTCTGTTTCCAAGAGACTGGAACAGAGAAGTTCAGTGTAGGCGTAGGGGACCAGATTGGATGACGAGACGTCAAGCGTTGGACAGGGTGGGCGAAGATATCCGCGTATATTGGCAGATCCGGTCGAGCGTAGACGCGGGAAATGAACTTAGATGATGCCGCATCCCGACGAATATCTGGCGGGGCGATGTTGCTAAGAACTGGCAGCCATGGAACCGGGGTGGAACGGATGGTTCCAGAAATGATCCTCATGGAGGAATATAATTTGGAATCGACCAAGTGGACATGGGGGCTACGGAACCATACTGGGGCACAGTATTCTGCAGTGGAATAGCATAATGCCAGAGATGATGATCGCAGTGTGGAAGTGGCCGCGCCCCATGAGGAGCTGGCCAGTCTTGCAATGATGTGATTCCTCGCGCCCACCTTTGCTGCAGTTTTTATGAGATGTTCATGAAATGACAGCGTGCGATCGAGAGTAACGCCAAGATAGACTGGCTGGGCTTCATGCCGGATTCTCGTATCGCCAAGCTGCACATTAAGCTCATGCGAGGCCGAGGCATGGTGTAAATGGAAAACAGATGATACCGTTTTTGCAGTGCTAGGGATTAGTCGCCATTTTTTACAGTAATCAGATATCAGAGACATGTCTTTCGTGAGTGTTTCTCGAGGATGTCGAACTTTGATGCCTGAGTTGCTAGGAAACTTATTGTGTCCTCTTTTTTGTATGTGGGTGTACTTTCCCCCCTTTATTTCGTGGCTAAAAAAAGGCTATATAAACACTGGGTTTTTGGGAAAAGGAGCTGTTGTTAAGCTTAAGCCTTTTAAGCTCTGTAATTAGACTACAAAGACTGTGTACTTGTATCAGAAATGTATTTCGTCTTAAGTTTGTGTGTGTGTGTTTGTGTGTGTGTGCACGCTCAGTGTATGGAGCATTTATAATAAGGGGGTACTTCCAAAAATAAGTCAGCTCTAGAAAATGTTAATCAGCTCACCCCCAGGGACCAAAGTGAGTCTCTCCATTGTGCAGATGAAGAAACAGACATGGCAGTTAGTGGTCTGCTGAGGGCTACTCTGTCATTGGCATTATGCATGAAGTTTTAGGCAGTGATCCCTGTACACGAGAGCTCAGTCATGTTTCCACATATGACACTGTGAACCCTCGTCAGATTGACCTAAATGAAGATTCAGTCTCACAAGTCTGGTTGTTTAGAAGAATCAATCACAATTAACTGGCATTCTTAACGTTACCTGTAAGGTTTTAAATAGGACTTTTTTTTTTTTTTAAGGAGCCAGTCTGTTGGAAATCATAAAGCTATCTGGTAAATATTGCAATGAAAACAGCAAAAGCAACTGACTCAAGTGTGTCATGCTGCCAGGGAAACAGAGAAGTACAAGACTGTTGCAGTTCCTAGAGTCTGCCTTTACAGTTGACCCGAAAGCAGCCTTCTACTAGGAGAATGTTTTCTCCTCCTCCTCCACCTCCTCCTCCTCTCCCTCTTTCACCTTTCTCTTTCCCTCCCCCTTTCCTCCTTCCTGATTGTTCACTTGTCATGGGTTTGATCACTTGGGCTGATTTTTAGGAAAGGAGAAAGGGAAAGGAAGGGATGAAGGAAGGAAAAAAGGAAGGCAGGCAGACAGGCAGGCACCACAACACTGAAATGTGGGATCTAGGCTGGAACCTGGCTTATGGCCATGACAAAACAAGCAAACACGTTACTCAAGGAGGGTATTTTACTCACCTAGAACTTATTATTATATCTTATTTTTTTAAAAAAAAAAAGATTTAATACTGATTTACAAAATTATAATGTAATAGGGATATAATTCTATATAATTCCCACTGCCAGAGTTCTGTGCCCCATCCCTGTCATTGTAATATGAAAGCTTGAAGACGTTCACTGAGCCAATACCTAACATAATATCTGAAAAGACAGTAGTGAGTGTTGTTCTGTCGTTCTGACTGTTGTCTTTCTTACAACTATGCAGTGAACTTAAGAAACTGAAAAGAGGTCAGAACATGGAATTATGTTATACAGTGCGCAAAGAATAAAGAGCATAGAATTAAAAGATGTTCTTTTTTATTTGGTCATCAGTGGGATTTCAGAGGCAAAGCGAGAGAGAAAGACGCTACAGAACTAAAGCCTCCCTTTGGGCTCAGACTCGGATTGTGTCCTTGATAAAACGAGCGCACTATCTCGTTGATCCTAAAGGAGTTATCCCATTGGAGCTGGTACATTGCCTGGTGATACAGCGTTCATTATTGTCAGAGTCTGAACACCTTTCACCTAGGTAGTTTTAATTCTTGGTTTTTTTTTCTTTTCTTTTTTCCTTAGATTTTATGAAATTGCAAGATTTTTAATCTGAGTGGTTTTAATTTATTTGTTTCCAGGTGTTGATAGCAGTAACTAAAATATTACTTGTTTTACTTACTTTGATTTTGACTTTATTTTAAAATTCTAAATGGTTTGTTTATTTACTTATTTATTTTAATCAGAGCACTGCTTAGCTGCTCTGGTTTATGGAGGTGCAGGAGATTGAACCTGGGACCTTGGATCCTCAGACAAGAGAATCTCTTTGCGGAACTATTGTGTTATCTACCCCTGCCCTTAACATTTAATTAATTTATTTATTACAGGATAAAGACAGAGAGAAACTGAGAAGAGAGGAGGAAATAGGGAGAAATAGAGAGCAAGAAAGACACTTGCAGCCCTGCTTCGCCATCATGAACCTTTGCTCCTGTAGTTGGGGACCAGGGGCTTGAACCTGTGTCATTGCATACTGTACTGCGTGCGCTTAACCAGATGCACCACCGCCTGGCCTCTTGAGTTAACTCTTTTTTGGGGAGGGAGGACTTGTTAATACTGCCAAGATAGCTCCTTCTTCTGGATTCAGGAAAGTGCCTAACTAGACCGCCAGAGTGGACACCTGTGGCTGGCTGATGAAGTGGATTCCTTTGAAGCAGGGAAGGTGTGCTTGTTCCTTGAAACCAGTTAGACGTGAGCTCAGACTGGCAGCGCCTGAGCTTACACAGGCTTCTGTGCTAAATAGGAATAGAAATGGGCCGGAGGTCAGATCAATGGAGTTAACCATTAATGGTATTTACATACTTTCCTCATGTTGGGGGTTACTCTTTGCCCTAACCCAGCTTGCTAGTGACACCATCTTCCCCTACAATATTTTTAGTCCACCGTGCATATTAGTGATCAGGCTCCAGCAAAAGTACTGACTGAAGTCATATTCCCCTCCACCCCCCAGAACATACCTAAAATAGACTTCCTAGCCCCTTCCTACGTGCATACCACTTATTTTACCTGCTCTTTTCCTACCTTTGGGTTCCTGTGATTAAACACTTTGTCCTGCTTTATATCTTACAACCTTTGATTCTATCCAGACTCCCTGGCCATAGGACACCACCAACATGTCCTGGAGCTCTGCTTCCCCAGAGCCCTTCCCCACTAGGGAAAGAAACAGGCTGGGAGTATGGATCCACCTGCCAACGTTCATGTTCAGCCGGGAAGCAATTACAGAAGCCAGACCTTCCACCTTCTGCCTCCCACAGTGACCCTGGGTCCATGCTCCCAGAGGGATAAAGAATAGGAAAGCTGGGAGTCTGGCAGTAGGGAGGTGGATTAAGCCACATAGCGCAAAGTGCAAGGACCGACGTAAGGATCCCGGTTTGAGCCCCCAGCTCCCCACCTGCAGAGGAGTCGATTCACAGGCTGTGAAGCAAGTCTTCAGGTGTCTGTCTTTCTCTCCCCTTCTTTGTCTTCCCCTCCTCTCTCCATTTCTCTCTGTCCTATCCAACAACAACGACATCAATAACAACAGTAATAATAACTACAACAATAAAACAAGGGCAACAAAAGGGAATAAATAAATAAAATAAATATTAAAAAAAGAATAGGAAAGCTATCAGGGGAAGGGATGGAATACGGAGTTCTGGTGGTGGGAACTGTATGGCATTATACCACATTATCTAAAACAAACATATAACCGGTAGACATTATATAATGACCGTGCCTCACATGCTTGTGTTTGGTTTGTCTTGGCTTCAGGTATCGACATCCTGAAGCTTGTAGCAGCCCAAGTGGGAAGCCAGTGGAAAGATATTTATCAGTTTCTGTGCAATGCCAGTGAGAAGGAGGTGGCCGCTTTCTCCAACGGGTACACAGCAGACCATGAGCGGGCCTATGCCGCCCTGCAGCACTGGACCATCCGGGGGCCCGAGGCCAGCCTTGCCCAGTTAATCAGTGCCCTGCGCCAGCACCGGCGTACGGACGTGGTGGAGAAGATCCGGGGACTGATGGAAGATACCACCCAGGTAAGAAACCCAGGGTTGTCTGTCGTTTCTGTGAACCTGTTTGTCCCTGTGCTTCAAATTTTACCAAATAAGGGGAAAATAGCTCGTATTGGGTTCACAAAAAAGCCAGAAAGGGAAGGAAATCGATGGGATGATCCCACACATAGAAGTTGAAAAATAAGGACAGAAGGGAAAAACAGTAAGTAGAACTTGGACTGTATTTAGTGTAGGGGCACCAAAGTTAAGGACTCTAGGGTGGGGGGAGTGTTCAGATCCTGTTCCATGATGGTGAAGGAGGGCCTGGGGGGTTGTTTAGAGTCTTATCTGGAAAACTGAGAAGTGTTACACATGTACTGTATCTTACTGTCGACTGTAAACCATTAATTCCCCCAGTAAAGAAAATAAAAAGATAAAAAATGAAAAGACTTCAAAAAAAAAAAAAAAAGAAAAAGAAAAAAGGGACCGGGTGGTGGCGTACCTGGTTGAGCGCATATGTTACAGTGCTCAGGGACCAAGGTTCAAGCCCCCGGTCCCCACCCTGCAGGGAGAAAGCTTTGCAAGTGGTGAAGCAGGGCTGCAGGTGTCTCTCTTTCTCCCTATCTCCCCTACGGTCTCAATTTCTGGCTGTAATTATCCAATAAATAAAGATAATAAGAAAATACTTAGAAAAAAAAAGAAATCACTGTTTAAAACCTTTCCAGCAAATTGCAAAGATTAGCAGTAGTGTCTTAAGCAGAAGCTCTGGCTGTTTTATTCAGCCAGGTGTACTTGTTGTTACCTAGCATATAGTCTCATTTGACAGAACACACTTTAAATCAGGCCAAGGAGGAAACCGGTGTTCTAGAGGCAAAATGTTCACCTTCCACAAAATGCATTGCCCCACCCTGAAAATGCCATTGGAGACCTGAGTGGAGAAAAATCCTGAGTGGAGACCTTAGAACTCTGAATATATTCTGCCAGTCCCTTCTAGCTTTTAGAGTTTATCTTGAGAAGTTAGTTAATAGTCTCATGGATTTCTCTTCTAGAAGACTACTTGCTTTTGTCTAACAGCCTTCAGAACTCTCCCATGTTTGCCGTTTAAACTATTATGTGTCTAAGTCACCTTAAGTTTGGATAAATTTTTCCAGGAACTTTTTTAGCTTCCTGGATTAGGAAGTCTATTCCTTTTAATTTGGGGATAGTTTCCGGTAATTCTTTTTTACATTCTTGTTTTAAATACATTTTTGATTACTTATTTTTGTGATCTTTATTTATTGGATAGAGACAGTCAGAAGTTGAGAGGAGAGGGGGAGATAGAGAGGAAGAGAGACAGAGAAACACTTGCTACACTGCTTCACCACTTGGCAAAGCTTTCCCCCTGCAGGTGGGGACTGGGAGCTTGAACCCAAGTCCTTTGTAACATGTGTAACATGTGCGCTCAACCAGATGTGCCACCACCCAGCCCCTCTGACAGAATTTATCTTTTTCCATCACTTCTTTTTTTGATTTTTATTCCTACTAGGGTTATTGCTGGGGACAGGTCACTGCACTGTAAACCCTCAACTCTCAGCAGCCATTTTACCTTTCTCTCTCTCTTTTATTTGATAGGACAGAGAGAAATTGAGAGGGCATGGAGAAAGAAAAATAGATACCTGCAGACGTGCTTCACAGGTAACCTAGTCTTGAAGATGGGGAGTGAGGCTCTAATACAGGTCCATGCATATGGTAACATATACATTCAACCAGCTGTGCTACCGCCTGCCCCTTCATTTTCGAAAAAAAATTTAATTTATTTTTGAGGGAGCTATGAACAGAGAGAGAAGGGGAACTAGAGAATCCGGTATATGTGCTGCTAGGTATTAAGCTGGGGGCTTTGTCTCTGAAAGTCCAGTGCTTACTCATCCTGGTACTTCCCAGACCACTCCATTGTTTCATTTTGATTTCTTGTCCTTAACTTTTTTTTAAAAAGTAAATGTTCCCACTAATGTTCCCTGGAGCTCCAATTCTCAGAGCCCCGCCCCACTAGGGAAAGAGAGAGACAGGCTGGGAGTATGGATCCACCTGCCAACACCCATGTTCAGTGGGGAATCAATTACAGAAGCCAGATCTTCCACCTTCAGCATCTCACAATGACCCTGGGTCCATGCTCCCAGAGGGATAAAGAATAGGAAAGTTATCAGGGGAGGGAGTGGGATATGGAGTTCTGGTGGTGGGTGGGAATTGTGTGAAGTGGTACCGTTCTCATCCTATAATTTTGTCAGTGTTTCCTTTTTATATATAAAAAAATTTTTACTTAAAAAAGTAAATGTTTTGGTAATCAGTATATACACTTAGGCTTTAACAATTCCAGCTTGATAGTTTTTATTATGTAATTGGAGAATTTCTCTGTGGTTACAGTTTTTAAAGGCAATTACTCATATATTTGGCTTTACACATGCAAAGGTACTACTTGTTTTACATTTGTCCTGCTCCCTTTTTGTTGTTCTTTGGGTTAATTATTTTTTATTATTCCACTTTTCCTCCTCTGCTATCTAGCTATCATTTTACTTAACTATTCATGAATGTCATAGATTAGAATATGTGGAAGATATTTTATGAATATTCACTTTTTCACTGTCTCCAAATGATGTAACATTCTTAGAAGACTTAGTCCTTTTTTATTTTTAAAATATTTTATTTATTTATTTATTCCTTTTGTTGCCCTTGTTGTTTTATTGTTGTAGTTATCATTGATATCCTCTTTGTTGGAGAGGACAGAAAGAAATGGAGAGAAGAGGGGAACAGAGACGGGGAGAGAAAGATAGACACCTGCAGACCTGCGTCACCACCTGTGAAGCGATTCCCCTGCAGGTGGGGAGCCGGGGGCTCGAACGAGGATTCTTATGCTGGTCCTTGCACTTTGCGCCATGTGCACTTAACCCACTGTGCTACCGCCCACCTCCCAAGAAGACTTAGTTTTTTTGCATTGCATTTTTTTGTTGCCATGAGCTGTAATACTATACATTTTAGTCTTTAAAGGTTTTTTTTTTTAAATTATACTTTATTCATTCCCTTTTGTTGCCCTTGTTTTATTGTTGTAGTCGTTGTTGGATAGGACAGAGAGAAATGGAGAGAGGAGGGGAAGATAGAGAGGGGGAGAGAAAGACAGACACCAGCAGGCCAGCTTCACTGCCTGTGAAGCGACTCCCCTGCAGGTGGGGAGCCGGGGCTCGAACCGGGATCCTTCCGCTGGTCCTTGCCCTTTGAGCCACGTGCACTTAACCCGCTGTGCCCGATTCCCCAAGCGATTTTTTTCCCCTCTTGTTACCCCTGTTGTTTATCGTTGTTGCAGTTATTACTGCTGTTGTTATTGCTGTTGTTGGATAGGACAGAGAGAAATGGAGAGAGGAGGGGAAGACAGACGCCTGCAGACCTGCTTCATCGCCTATGAAGTGACTCCCCTTCAGGTGGGGAGCCAGAGGCTGGAAACCCCGATCCCTATGCTGGTCCTTGCACTTTGCGCCACGTGCTGTTAACCTGCTGCGCCACCACCTGGCTCCCAAAGGTTTTTTTTTTTTTTTTCATTTCTTTATTGGGGAATTAATACTTTACATTCAACAGTAAATACAATAGTTTGTACATGCATAACATTCCCCAGATTCCCATTTAACAATACAATCCCCACTATGTCATTCATCATTTTTCATGGACCTGTATTCTCCCTACCCACCCACCCACCCACCCACCCCAGAGTCTTTTACTTTGGTGTAATATTCCAATTCCATTTCAGGTTCAACTTGTGTTTTCTTTTCTAATCTTGTTTTTCAACTTCTGCCTGAGAGTGAGATCATCCCATATTCATCCTTCTGTTTCTGACTTAGTTCACTCAACATGATTTTTTCAAGGTCCATCCAAGATCGGCTGAAAACAGTGAAGTCACCATTTTTTACAGCTGAGTAGTATTCCATCGTGTATCTAGACCACAACTTGCTCAGCCACTCATCTGTTGTTGGACACCTGGGTTGCTTCCAGGTTTTGGCTATTACAAATTGTGCTGCTAAGAACATATATGTACACAGATCTTTTTGGATGGATGTGTTGGGTTCCTTAGGATATATCCCCAGGAGAGGAATTGCAGGGTCATAGGGTAGGTCCATTTCTAGCCTTCTGAGAGTTCTCCAGACTGTTCTCCACAGAGGTTGGACCCATTGACATTCCCATCAGCAGTGCAGGAGGGTTCAAAGGTTTTTTTTTAATACAATCTGAGTTCACATAAATTTGCCTGCAGACTGATTTTTTCCGTTCTTCATTCCTCCTGTAACTTTAGCTTCTACTTAAGATTATTTTTTTCTTGTGTAAAGACTACTTCACAGTGTAGGCTTCTTGCAATAAATTCTGGCTTTGTTTGTCTGGAAAAGGCTTACCAATAAGTGAGTAAATAAAGAAATTGCATTATAGGTCCTGCGGTTTTAAAGGATAGCTGGAAAATTGAATTTCGGCTTAATAATGGTTTTTCTTTTAACACTTTTATGCCTGGGTTTAAGTTTGTCCCACTAAACAGTGAAAGAGATGACGTGGTTTTATTTTTAACTCAATATTATATAACAAATTATGTGTGTAATATTATACCAGACACTTGGGGAAATACATAAATGAATGAGGGAAAGTCAGTGCCATCAAGGAAGTCAGTGTCCAGGAATAGAAGACACAGGCTCAGGAGTGAGTCCACAGGCTGGGGGAGGAGGAAGCCTTGGGTGGACAGCAGTGGGTTGCAAAGGCCCCAAAGAGGAGCCTCTGTGTGGCGTCACATGTGGAACATCATGTCCAACATCTGCATGGAACATGTATTTGGATAGTCAGTTGGCAGATGGAGCTGCTGTCAGGTTCAATGTCTTTTCTGGTAGCATATCACTCTGGGAGCACTGGCAAATTCTTTGACCTCTCCCTTTGCTGTTGTTTTTTGTTTTTTCTTTTCCTAACTAGCTCCAACTAGTATGCACAGTGGATCCCTTTAATCCTCGATATCGTTGGTACGTTAGTGTCGAGGAACACTCTCAACGTCAAAGACTCCCTAAAGTAGATGGTTGTAGGGGTCGGGTGGTAGCACACTGGGTTGAGCACACATGTTACAATGTGTAAGGGCGGGGGTTCAAGTCCCCAGTCCCCATGTGCAGGGGGAAAGCTTTGCCATTGGTGAAGTGGTGTTGCCGGTATCTCTCTGTCTCTCTCCCTCTGTATCTCCCCCGCCTCTCTGGATTTCTGGCTGTCTCTGTCCAATAAATAAATAAATATTATAATAAAAAATTAAGTAGGTGGTGGTTATCTGAGTTCAGTGTCAAGGAATTGGAAATTGTAGCTAACTAAAGGTGAAGTGTTTCCTGATGCCCAGATAAATGATCCTAGATTGGTAGAGATACTTCTCTAGGTGAGAGACTGAAGTGTCGATTTATGAGGAGAATGGCTTGCCCTCACAGTGGCTCAGTCCCTCTCAGTTCTCTCCCCCTACCTTTTTCGCATGGTGTGCATTCTGACATGCTTAACCAGAGTCGTGCTTCTCTCCACTTCCTCTCATCCTTGCCCCCAGGTGGAACTTGAGTTTTGTTTCCTCCATAGAAAACCTGGGGCAAAACTTTTTGATTCTGCCGTCTTTTCCAATACGCATTGCGATCCAAGTGGATATAAGATAAATGAAGTAACTGACTTATTAAACTCTCTCTTTCTCCCTTCCTTCCTCCATCCCTCCCTCCCTCCCTTCCTTCCTTCCTTCCTTCCTTCCTTCCTTCCTTCCTTCCTTCCTTCCTTCCTTCCTTCCTTCCTTCCTTCCTTCCTTCCGTTCTCTCTTTCTACTAAAGTAGATAGATTTAGATGTAGTTGTGCTTTAAATCCCAGAATTCCTTCATTATTTTCTTGAATAAAAGGAAATTTAAGGACATTTTAAAAGGATAATGTTGCAAAGTAACCATAGCAATTAAAAATAATATGAAGTATTACTTTAGTGGCTGCTTTGACCAGGGATTCACAAATGCAAAGGACTGGCGTTAGTCAGGCAGGAGCGTTGAGCTCTTTTTATGGTCTCTTCGATAGATTGTGGAGAGTCAGATGCCTTTGTAGCTAAGCTCTTAGTAGGCGTGGCATCAGAGCCACTGTGTTTGCTGTTGTTCATGTCTGTGGCATAAAGTGATTCTTTGTTAAGCTGTCAGTTTGCTCTGTTTGATCAACTGGGAGAATCGGCAGTGAAATGAGCTCTGGGTATGCTGTGTGACTGCTCCTGCTGCAGAGGGTGACACACTTAGTTTCTCTCTCTCTCTCTCTCTTTCCTTTCTCACCCTCCCTCCCTCCCATCCTTCCTTTCTTGCTTCCATCCTTCCTTTCTCTGTCTCCTCTTTCTTTCTTTCTTTCTTTCTCTTTCTCTCTCTTTCTTTCTTTCTTTCTTTCTCTTTCTCTCTCTTTCTTTCTTTCTTTCTTTCTTTCTTTCTTTCTTTCTTTCTTTCCTTTCTCTGTCTCCTCTTTCTTTCTTTCTTTCTTTCTCTCTTCCTTTCCTTCCTTTCTCTCCTCTTTCTTTTTTCTTTCTTTCTTTCTTTCTTTCTTTCTTTCCTTCCTTCATTCTTTCCTTTCTCTCTCTCTCTCTTTCTTTCTTTCTTTCTTTCTTTCTTTCTTCCTTTCTTTCTACTTACCAGCTGCAGGGCGCAGCTGTCCTCATCTACAGTCCGACTGACACCAACTATTTCCAGCAATCTACTCCAGTGAAGATAAGTCGCGGCAAATACAAGCTACACATTCAACCTCGTGCTGTTTGGTTATTTGCATTTGTCTTTGCCCTCAGTTTGTCAGCCGGCTCTTGGAAATAGGGCTGTTAGGTAAACTGCCACCATCAAGCCCTGCCATCTGCTGCTCTCCGGAGTGTGAAGGGTCATTTAAGGTCAAGTTGCTCTCTTGCAGGGTGTAATTGTGGGGCCTGGAGAAACTTGTGAAGGGTGAGAATGGAATATAAAGGGATTACTGATGCATACTAGGCCTATCGATTCGATTCTTGTGAATAAACCTTTCAATTGTCCTTTAATTTACACCCTTACCAGATTTCTTAAAAATTACATTGGGAGAAGTCAGAATCAACATCATGAAAGGAGACTGGTTGCGTCTACCAGTGCTGGAGATCATATTTTCATTTTTAAAAATATTTATTTATTCCCTTTTGTTGCCCTTGTTGTTTTATAGTTGTAGTTATTGTTGTTATTGATGATGTCATTGTTGGGTAAGACAGAGAGAAATGGAGAGAGGAGGGGAAGACAGAGAGGGGGAGAGAAAGACAGACACCTACAGACCTGCTTCACCACCTGTGAAGCGACTCCCCTGCAGGTGGGGAGCCAGGGATCCTTACGCTGATCCTTGTGCTTCGTGCCACAGTGCGCTTAACCTGCTGCGCTACTACCTCCGGTCTCCCCATATTTTCATTTTTTAAGCCAAAACTCTAGGGAGAAAAAAAAAAACAAAAAATGACAGCTTTCAGTTTTGGGCTTGCTCTTCTCCATCATGTATTTGTGAGACTGTCCTCTATCTGTTAGAATCCAGGTGCCAACAGCTGGTGGCAATTGGTAACAAGGCCTTTTGCGGCGATGAGCAGTAGGTTTCCGTAGACAGTAGTTAGCTGCAATGTTTGTTGGTTTGTCCCCGTCAGCCCCACTCCTATCCCCGCCCCATGGGAGAGGGACAGGACAGCAACTCTTAGCTGGGTGCTTTAATCACATTTTCCTTACTGTTTCCTTGAAAGAGCTGTTGCTCCTGCTCCTACTCCTGTTTTTTTTTTTTCTTTTCTTTTCTTTTCTTTTTGTCATGAGGGTTCTTGATGAGGTGCCCTGTCTGCATGGCAAGTCTACTGATCCCAGCTGCTTTTTTTGTTGTTGTTGTTTTCCCTTCACCTTGCCCTTTTGATTCCATTAAAAAAAATTCTTAGCAAGGAAAACTGGATTTATCCACAGCTGTGTTAAAATGCCAACCACTAAAATGACATGTAATCAAAAAGTAATCAGAAAACAAAAACCTGGAGAAAATTTTTTTGTTTTTACTGTTATAACAGTAGGTAAGGCTTTTCTGAATAGAATATAAAACTTAGAGCCATACAAGAAATATTCATTTACTTAAGTTATCTAAGAAAGTATCATATACATACCAAAAGACAATGTAAGAAGAAGGAGTTGTTTGCATCTTAGAGCTTATTTCTTTAAGGAAATAAAGAGATTTTACAAACCAATTTATGTGACCGATAAAAAAAACTTGAACAGCTTGCAAACAACATAGCTCACGGAAAAGAAAACACTGAAGATATTTAAAGATATGCAATTTTTTAAATATTTATTTATAAAGTGGAAATATTGACAAGACCATAGGATAAGAGGGGTACAGTTGCACACAGTTCCCACCACCAGAACTCCGTATCCCATCCCCTTCCTTGAAACCTTTCCTATTCTTTATCCCTCTGGGAACATAGACCCTGGATCATTATGGGATGCAGAAGGTGGAGGTCTGGCTTCCATAATTGCTTCTCTGCTGAACATGGATGTTGGCAGGTGGATCCATACTCCCAGCCTGTCTCTCTCTTTCCCTCGTGGGGCAGAACTCTGGGGAGGTGGGGCTCCAGGACACATTGGTGAGGTGTCTGCCCAGGGAAGTCAGGTTGGTGTCCTGGTAGCATCTGCAACCTGGTGTCTGAAAAAGCATTAAGATATAAAGCAGAACAAATTGTTCAATAATCTGGAACCTAAAGACAAGAATAGAGCAGCTGAGATTGGGGGGGGGTCTCCATTTTGGAAAAAAGATATTAGGTCCATTTTAGATATATTCCAAGGGCCTCATGAGCTTACTAAATTTTGCCTGAGCCCAACAGTTAATATGATATGCACATTTTTTTAACCCTGTTCAGAAGCATTATCTACGAAAGTACACACAGTTATCCATGTATAGGAATATATCCTACCTCTATTCCCATATGGGCCCTACAGATATACAGAATGTCCACATATTCATTGTAGCACCATTTGGAATAACACAAGTGGGACCAACATAAATGCCCTTCAGTAGAAGACCAGTTATATAAGCTTATCCAGACAAGTACATAACAGTTGGCAAAAAAGTGTGGCTCAGCACTTTATCTCCTAACCTCAAAACTGGTTTTTAAGTTTTAAAAGGCAGAGATACTATTGTAAAAGAATGTATAATAATTTAAGCGCCAGGAAAGAAAAATAGATGTTCTTAATTGTTGTCACTACAGGTTGGTTTTGGAAGTATGCCCAGTGGATTGGTAACAGAAGGAGAGGGACTCAGTGTTTAGGACCTAAAAGACACCAGTAAGGAAGAAGTATTTTCTTCACTGTTCTCCCATTTTATATCTTTGAATTTGTGTTAACACATTCTAATTCTAACAACTCAAGTAATGAGTTTATTAAGTAGTAATAGCCTAATCAAATTTGTTAAGGCTATAGAAACTTGAAGACAATGATAGATGTCTTTAAAAAAGAAAAAAGAAAAAAAAAAATGACCATGCAGTCACATTCTGTGCTGTAGAATGTCCTCAGGCAAGCTTCTTTAAATTCTTACAACTTTTTCCTTTTCTTTTTTTCTTTGCTGCCAGAGTTTTATTGCTGGGGCTCTGTAACTGCATCATGAATCCATTGCTTCTGGTGGCCATCTTTTTCCTTTGTTGTTGTTGAGTAGAACAGAGAAAAATTGAGAGGAGAAGATAGAGAGGGAGAGAGAAAGAAACCTGCAGACCTGCTTTACAACTTGTGAAGCAGCCCCCCTCAACCCCCGCAGGTGAGGAGGTGGGGGGCTCGAACTGGGATCTTTGTGCCAGTCCTTGTGCTTTGCACTGTGCGCCAAACCCGGTGTGCTACCGCCCAGCCCCCTCTTTCTTTCTTTCTTTCTTTCTTTCTTTCTTTCTTTCTTTCTTTCTTTCTTTCTCTCTCTCTTTCTCTCTCTCTTTCTTTCTTTCTTTCTTTCTTTCTTTCTTTCTTTCTTTCTTTCTTTCATCTATTTATAAAAAGAAAACATTGACAAAACCATAGGATAAGAGAGGTACAACTTCACACAGTTCCCACCACCAGAACTCCATATCCCATCCCCTCCCCTGATAGCTTTCCTATTCTTTATCCCTCTAGAAGTATGGACCCAGGGTCATTGTGGGATGCAGAAGGTGGAAGGTCTGGCTTCTGTAGTTGCTTCCCTGCTGAACATGGGTATTGACAGGTCAATCCATACTCCCAGCCAGCCTCTCTCTTTCCCAAGTGGGGTGGGGGCTCTGGGGAAGCAGAGCTCTAGGACACATTGGTGGGATTATCTGTCCAGGGAAGTCTGGTCAGCATCATGGTAGCATCTGGAACCTGGTGGCTGAAAGGAGAGTTACATACAAAGCCAAACAAATTGTTGTTGATCAATCATGAACTTAAAGGCTGGAATAGTGCAGATGAAGGGTTGGAGGGTCTTCCATTTTGTAGATAGCTAGTAGGCATATTTTAGTTATATTCCAAAGGGCCTGTGGCTATACTAGTTTTTTTTTTTTTCCCCTGAGCCTGAAATCTGATATGCAGGTGGATCCAAGTTATTGTCTGGGGAGATGATGCCATGGCTGGAGAAGGACCAGAAAGCTGAATCAGGGAAGAGAGTAGCTCCCAAATATGGGAAAGGGGTATAAATATCATTGACAGTAAACCCCATCTATTTGATTTGGTCTGGGGCCCGTATTCAGCTTAGGAGTCTATGTGACCTCTGCATCCCTGTAGATCTGAGCTCACATTCTGTGGTCATGAGTAGGAACATTCCAAGCTGCCCCAATATCAGGACCCTCTTTCTCAGGTATAGCATAGAGTATGTTGTCCATCCTCCGGAGGATGAAACATTCTCTATCATTAATGATCCAAGTTGAGGGCAAGGTCCTATGGTGGAGGGGGCCCACAAAAGGGTCTGTTTTGTTGTTCCTGATAGAGATGACCGGTAACAAGGTGAGAGGGATTTATTTGAGGTCTAGGCCTATTATGTCTGTTTGAGAATCTCAGGACTCTCTGAATAGGGCCCCAGCTGATGGCCAGCCCCCTCTTAACAACTTTTTAATCACAGAGGCTCTTTCTTTTGTAGGGAAGGTTCCCTAACAGGCATCACGGAGTGAATGTTAGGGGAGGATTTACAGCTGAGTGTGCTTTCTCTGTTATGTCTGTGGGGTCTGGCTTTCATAAAAGTCACGCTGTACATTTGAATCAGAGTGAGTTCCTGCTCCCAAGCCTGAGAGCCCACTGTCTTCACTTCCCTTTTGGAGAAGCTAGTCCATGAGTCAGCTCAGGCTTCAACATCATGATTTGTGTCAGCAGCTGGGTGGGGCAGGCCCTCCCTCTCTCTCTCTTTATTTCCCTCTCTTCTGAGCCAGCTGGTTCATACCAGTTTGGGCAGCTTTGGGCTGCCCTCCTAGCTGACCCTTCCTGTGGCTTTTCCCTGTGCTCCCGGGAAAGAAATAGCCCTCTTTCTTAGGAACAAGGACTGGTCACCAATCCCAGCACTTTAATATGCATGAATCTGCAGACTTTCGGATTCAACCTTGAAATGAATTTAGAAAGGATTAGAATTAGTGGATATCCATATATAAAATTTTCACAAAGACAATTGGAGTCTGAGGTCCTTAAGAGAAAAAGGGCACTATAGTCAGTTAACTTGGGCTAAAATATAATCATAGTCATAGAAAGATTGCCATTCAAACTAAATCTTTTCATTGCCCTATGCTTGCATGTTTTTGGCTGAGTTGCTCAGAATCTTTCTTCAGGTTCTGCTGTGGACTCCCCAATCTGCAGGGCAGCAATACACATTCACTCAGTTCTGGTATCTCTCTGGTCTGGTTATCCAAGCAAGATCAGCAGGATACTTACTGTCCTCTATCCCGTGACCTCCACTGACCCCAGGGAGATCTGGATATCCCTAAGATCCGTGATATTCTGGTGACTAGATTGAAGCGTCAGCGCTGAAAGCAACTCCTTACCTCCGTTTCCTAGGGTCTGAGTGGTAGGAGAAGGAAAAAAAGAAAGAAAGAAAGAAAGAAAGAAAGAAAGAAAGAAAGAAAGAAAGAAAGGAGAAGCCGAAGCCTGAGGAAAGTTTGGGGGATTTTTGTGTAAAGTTTGACTCTAATTTTCTAATTTTTATTTGTTATTATTGAGAGGCCAGAATACTCTCTGTTATTTTAGGAGATAAGGAACTAAGACAATGCAAGGAGTGCATTTTCCTAAGGAGCTGTCTTCCTGCCCCCTTCTTTTTTTTTAATTAGTGATAATGATTAACAAGATGTAAGATAGCAGGAGTATATTCCACACAGTTTCCAATACCAGAGTTCAGTGTCCGCAGCCCCTCCATTGGAAACTTCCCTATTCTTTATCCCTCTGGGAGTATGGACCAAAATTCTTTATGGAGACCAGATGGTGGGAGTTCCGGCTTCTGTCATTGTTTCTCTGCTGGACATGGGTGTTGGCAGGTGGATCCACACCCCCAGCCTGTTTCTATCTTTCCCTAGTGGGGCAGGGAAGGTGGGGTTCTAGGATTCATTCATGAGGTCATTTGCCCAGGGAGGTCAGCATGGAATCATAGTAGTGTCTGCAATTTGGTTGAATGGCAGTAAGCTATAAAGCAGGACAAAGTGTTTAATAAACAGGAACCCAAAAGTAGGAATAGAGCAGATGAAATTAGGGATCTTCATGTGGGAAGAAGCTAGGAAATATATTTCAGGTATATTCCAAGGGGCCCATGGCTATTTTTGCCTGAGCCTGATAGCTGACATGCAGATGGACTAAAAATATTGTCTGGGAAGATGGCCTCAGAGTTGAGAATAGGGCTAGAAAGCTGGATTAGGGCAAAGCATAGGTAAAGGAAAAGACAGCATTTGAATAGAGATGATTTAGACTAATTGTGCTCATTGAGAAATGAGAAATCTGTCTTGAGGGGAATTTTTTTTTTTCTAAGACCACACAGTTAGTTAACGGTATGTATGTATCTCATCTCTTCCCATTATATATATATATATATTAGTCTAAATCATCTCTATTCAAATGCTGTCTTTTCCTTTACCGTCTGTCTTCCTAACCTCACCCCAATACTCTTTCTCCTCCAGGGGTAACCTGTAACTGCTTCATTCAATTATAGTTTACCACTGAGTGCATTTCAATTACTACTCAATGTCAATTTCCTTGCTGTGACACAATCTGGTATTTTTTTAAATATTTATTTTATATATATATATAATATCCAATAATAAAAATGTATATAATATTTTTATTTATTTTTATTATTGGATAGAGACAGAGAGAAATTGAAAGGGGAGGAGGAGATAGAGAGGGAAAGACACAAAGACACCTGCAGCCCTGCCTCACCATTTATGAAGCTTTCCCTCTGCAGGTGGGGACCAGGGACTTGAACCCGGGTCCATGAACACTGTAATGTGTGTGCTTAACCAGGTTCACCACCACCTGGCCCCTCTCTTCCTTCTTTTGAGGATGTTCCAGGCTTTTCATGATTTCTGCTTTTAGGAGTTGACTTTGTGGATCATACCGTGCATATTGAGGAGATGGTTTCTGAAGCTGGAATTCTTGAGCCATTTCCCTGAGGGATTCTGCTAGGACAGCAGTGGACGGCAAGCTGGATTATTGGGAGAAAAAATAACCTCAAACCTTTGTCCATTCAAATATCACCCTTGCCATGAATAAGTCTTCCAGGGATGTTTTTCACCATTCCTGGCTCCACTACCCTGAGGAACTAGAAAAACCTTGCACAGGATGTCATTTTGAAGCCAGGGCAGGGAGATAGCATAATGATTATGCAAAAGACCTTAGGTACTGAGGCCCTAGGTCAAGTCCCCATGTGTCCTGGATCCTGGCCTCCTCAGAGTCCTTCCTGCCTCACTTTGGAAAGAGAGAGGCAGGCTGGGAGTATGGATCGACCTGTCAACGCCCATGTTCAGCGGGGAAGCAATTACAGAAGCCAGACCTTCCACCTTCTGCATCCCACAATGACCCTGGGTCCATACTCCCAGAGGGATAAAGAACAGGAAAGCTATGGAGGGGGGTGGGATATGGAGTTCTGGTGGTGGGTGGGAATTGTGTGGAGTTGGTACCCCTCTTATCCTATAGTCTTGCCAATATTTCCATTTTATAAATATATATATTTTAATCACAATTAGGAACTATTAGGGCCCATCTTTCTTGGGTCTTATCCTATGGTCTTGTCATTATTTCCATTTTATAAATAAAAATTAAAAATAAATAATCTATAGGGCAAAAATAATGTCTATAGGGCAGTGGTCAGAGAAGTGACTTTTTGACTTGGCGTTTCCTTAAAAGATAGATCATCTTTCAGCTTCAGTTTCAGGTTGTGATTTGATTGACACTCAGAGAGGGCACATTAGTTCTGAGACTTTGTTGTGGGACCAAGGGTTGTAAGGATACAACTGGGAATGGAAAAAGGACAGAAGAAGACAGCTGTTGCTCACTTAAGTACACCTTGAATGAGAATTAAATGATTGTCCTATTAGTCCGGGAGGTGGCGAAGTGGTAAAGCTTTGGACTCTCAAGCATGAGTTCCCGAGTTCGATCCCCGGCAGCACATGTACCAGAGTGATGTCTGGTTCTTTCTCTCTCATCCTGTGTTTCTCATAAATAAATAAACTCTAAAAAAAAAAAGAGAGAGAGAGAGAGATTGTCCTCAGAAATACTGCTATGAACCTTTGTTGCCCAAAGACTTTCAAACTTGAAGTCTAAAAGTAACACCTTTTATTTTTTTTAATTTCTTTATTGGGGGATTCATGTTTTACATTCGACAGTAAATATAACCATTTGTACATGTGTACCATTTCTCAGTTTTCCACGGAACAGTACGATCCCCACTAGGCCCTCTGCCATCCTTTCTGGACCTGTATTCTCCCTGCCTCCCACCCCAGTGTCTTTTACTTTGGTGCAATATGCCAACTCCAGTAAAAGCAGCCATCTTGATTACCTGAGTCACTTGCATAGATCCGTATACCCAGCCACTGTGGTACTCACAAAGGAGAGGCATCAGATCAGCAGTGGAATTCTGGGTGTGACTCAGCCTTGGAGAAAGGTGATCCATTTATCTCTCTTCCTTTATCAGTCTTCACTAATAAATTCAATATCTGGAAGGGCTAGATGTACTTGCCTGGAGACTAATGGGGTAGGGAAGAGGGACATTGGGAGTCCTTTTAGCCAAAAAGAAATCGCCCTAACTTGATGTTTATACAGTAGAAGCATTTTGGTTCTGGGTGCTTGGGGAAGTCTCTCCTCACTATCCTAGCCTTTTCCTCTACCTCCCCATCCGTTAATCTAGTTTTCTGTCTCTGTCATTTCTCAACTGTGTCTTCCAAGTTAGTATAATTACCTCATGGCGATAAAGCAAAAAAAAAAAATTTTTTTTTTTTTTCTGCAAGTATCTCCAAAGAGACTTCAAAAATTAAGTGGGTATATAGCTCTTATTAGCCAAGTTTTCCAAGATGCCTCTTACGTATTTGTTTTTCCTTTAGATCTGCAGTAAGTTGGGGATAGTATTGTTCCTTTGTGCCTGAGGAGGTATGGAGAGAGGAACTCAGCTGAGTAGATGATCCTTCAACCACTCTGTTTCTTAGCTACCAGAATAAATAAGCTGCACTGCAGTCACAACACTCTAGTTAGCTGGAAGAAAATAGACTTAGCAGTGGCGACTGCTTTACAAATAACATTTGCTGTTTTTCTGATTGTAAATGTTAAGGTGGCCTTATGGAAATCTTAGAAATCTCCAGGGAATGTGAGGAATAAATGATATTCCTTGTGCTCTATTATGTGTGTATAGTCTGATAAGTTTTATATATTCATTTTCCCTTTTGTTGCCCTGGTAGTTTAATAACCTTGCCGTTGTTGTTGTCATTATTATTGTCATTGTTGTCATTGCTGTTGGATAGGACAGAGAGAAATGGAGAGAGGAGGGCAAGACAGAGGGGGAGAGAAAGAGAGACACCTGCAGACCTGCTTCACCGCCTGTGAAACCAACTCCCTGCAGGTGGAGAGGCAGGGACTCGAACCAGTGATATGTTTTTGCAAAAATAAAATAAAGTCCTTTTCTTCTCATGGATTCCCAATGACTTATGATTGTTTTGGCTAGGGAGTCAAAGGTGACAGTTTTTAAGGGTGCATTATTACAAACCAGCTTTGATGGATATGACAAATATTAAGGTAAAGGAAATAAGTGTTTTTCTAGGAGCATTTTCTTAGAGGAAAAAAAATACAAATAGCTTTAAGGGAGCATGGCTTTCTGTCATCAGGGGCTGGGCAGTGGCACACTTGGTAGAGAGCACATGTTTCTGGGTTCAAAGACTTGAGTTCAAGCCCTTGGTCCTCACTTATGGGGTCTGAGAGGCAAGCTTCACAGGCAGTGAAACAAGGCTGTAGGTGTCTCTCTTTCTTCCTCCCCCTTCCTGCTCAATTTCTCTCTGTCTCTATTTAAAAGAAGAAGGAAAGGAAAGGGAAAGGAAGAGACAAAAAATCACCAGGAGTGGTGGATTTATTGTGCCAGGGGGTGTAGCCCCAGTGATAATCACGGTGGCAATCAAAAAATAAAAATAGAAAAACAAATAAAAACTTATTGCAGTTATCAGCTTGGATTTTGAACAAAGTTTATGATATTTGGACTTTATAATTGAATAGATTTTCTAGAAAAGTAATTTTCCAGTGGTCTCTGATTTTAGCTATGGTCATTAGTTCCACTGTGGCAATGACATAAACCGTTCCTTAAGGACCTTTCCCTAGTGGCTTGTTCTTTCTTAATTACAGGGGAATATTCCTCTATCCTTCCAAATTGTGTCACAAATTCCACCTTTGACAAAAGTGTATGTGTGTGGGGGGAATCAGATATTTAAAGTTTTGAACTCAGTTCAGGAAGTAAGTGGGTGGACTTCTTAGTCTGTAGGCATGTGATTTGTGGGTGAGAATTTCTTTTTAAAGCTGGAACAGTGTACTATAGTGACTGACCGTGTCATCCAATGTAATGTCCCTGAGAACCGAGAGGAGGCAAGCACTCTTTGTCTAACTGGGTGAATAAAAAATGTGTCTTGGCATGAATGGCATTGTGCATTTGCAGGGGTGAGGAACATGTGCCAAGGCCTACTGTATTCAAATCTAAACGTATACGTACAACTGTACTATAAATCCTTGTTCCCTCCAATAAGATTTAAAAAATAAAATAGAGGGTCTGAGTGGTAGCGCAGCGGGTTAAGTGCACATGGCGCGAAGCGCAAGGACTGGCATAAGGATCCTGGTTTGAGCCCCGGGCTCCCTACCTGCAGGGGGGTTGCTTCACAGAAAGTGCTCCAAGGGGAGTCCGGTGATAGCGCAGCAGGTTAAGTGCAGGTGGCACAAAGCGCAATGACTGGCGTAAGGATCCCGGTTCGAGCCCCCGGCTCCCCACCTGCGGGGGAGTCACTTCACAGGCGGTGAAGCACGTCTGCAGGTGTCTGTCTTTCTCTCCCCCTCTCTATCTTCCCCTCCTGTCTCCATTTCTTTCTGTCCTAGCCAACAACGACAACATCAATAACAACAACAATGATAACTACAACAGTAAGAAAAAAGCGTACAGTCCATGACCTTTACGTTGGTGGTCACCTGTAAGAATGTCTCAGGCCATAAGGTTGTATAAGAGGCAGTTGTGTTCACTTTGTGCATTTTACAACTACTCAAGGGTAATAATCTGAAACAAAGGTCAATGTCTTCCTGGTCAGGGCACTTGAAAATGTTTTCAGTCAAGTTATTAGGATTCAGAGGATGACTCACAGCTCTGAGTATGATGGATGTCACCCCCTGAACCCTGCCCTGTGTGACTTTTTCTCACCTGACTCCCAGATTTTCATTTAGGCTGGAAAAACCACTGAGAAAGTAAGGTCGGTGAACTAGGTGTGGACTGCCCAAGTTCATGATGAGGCCTAGTGGCTCAGCCAAGCACATGCACGTTAAGGATCAGCTTTCTCTTATTAGCTGTGCATCTTCGCTAGAGAGTAGAATGACTGTACCCACCCCTTCATCTCCACTCTATTCTCCACCTGTGTGTAGGACATTGTTACAGTTCACCTGTAACAATCGCCATCATGTCAGTGTTATAACTCAATTTGCTACTTGAAATCTTGCTTCTCTCAAGTCCTGTCTCCACACGCTGGCCATTAGCGATGAAGCTCAATGGATTAGCTCAATGGCTTCATCTAAAACTGCCTTGGTGGTTTGCCTACTTGCTAGTTAACTTTCTCAGCCCACTCCAGAAGCAGGCTGCACAGTTTCCATTCCATCCTTGGAGCTGATAAGGACCAGAGGGTAGTCTCTCTGCTCTCCTCTCCTCGGCTTCGGCTCTGATGTTCCTCTGTTCTCATTGCTTTAAGCAGATGTAATTCTTGAGTGACCTTAAGTCAGAAAACCTGGGGTCTGGTCTGAGTCCTGCTGCTTACTGTTTGGGAACCCCTTATTAGGAAACTTTCTTTTCCAGACCTTAGTTCTTTAGCTATAAAGAATGTATGTGTGGTTAAGCGCATGTGGCACAAAGTGCAAGGGCCCACGCAAAGATCCCGGTTCGAGCCCCCGGCTCCCTACCTGCAGGGAGGTTGCTTCACAGGCAGTGAAGCAGGTCTGCAGGTGCCTATCTTTCTCTCCCCCTTCTCTGTCTTTCCCTTATCTCTGTCCTATCAAAAAAAAATGACATCAATAACAAGAATAATAATAACCACAACAAAGATAAAACAACAAGGATAACAAAAGGGAAAATATAGCCTCCAGGACCAATGGATTTGTAATCCCCAGCAATAACCCTGGAGGCAAAAAAAAAATGTATTTGTACCTTTTTTTTTAATCCCTATTTATTTATTTATTGGATAGACACAGCCAGAAATTGAGAGGGAAGGGGGTGATAGGAGTGATAGGAAGAGAGACACCTGCAGCCCTGCTTCACCAATCAACAAAGCTTTCCCTTGTAGGTGGGACCGGGCACTCGAACCCGGGTCCTTAAGCACTATAACGTGCACTCAGCCAGGTGTGCCACCACCCAGCCTCTAAAGACTGTATTTGTTTACTAGTGCCACCATATAAAACACCTCTGGCTGGGTGGCATAGAACAACATGCATTTATTGTCTCACAGTCTTGGTGACAATTTTACAATTCTGGTGGAAATTCTAGATTTTCTCTGGAAAATCGAATTCAAGGTATTTACAGAATTGATTTCTTCCAAGACATCGTTGTCTTCTCCTTGTAATTTCATAGTCCTTGTGCTTTGTATGTCCATCCTAGTGTCCAGTCTCCTCTCGTAAGGACACTAGTCACATTGCATTAGTACTCAATTTTACTGAATTATCTCTTCAAACTCTCCGTGTCCAAATCCAGTCAGATTTCTGGATTGAAAACTCCAACAGAAGAATTTTAAGCAAGGCGGTCATAATGCAGCCCATATCAAAGGAAAAGAGCCTAGATAATATAGAAAACATTTTCACTTCTACAAAATACTGTCTTGAGTCTGAGGGCTTCTCTTTCGCGTTGATAATCTAGTTTCACTCTCGTGAGTTAACTGTTTGGTACATGTGCTTTTTTTTTTATTAATATTTCTTTTTTTTTTTATTTATTCCCTTTTGTTGCCCTTGTTGTTTTATTGTTGTAGTTATTATTATTGTTGTCGTCATTGTTGGATAGGACAGAGACAGAACTGGAGAGAGAGGAGGGGAAGACAGAGAGAGGGAGAGAAAGATAGACACCTGCAGACCTGCTTCACCGCCTGTGAAGTGACTCCCCTGCAGGTGGGGAGCCGGGGCTCGAACCGGGATCCTTATGCCCGTCCTTGTGCTTTGCGCCACCTGCACTTAACCCGCTGCGCTACAGCCCGACTCCCACATGTGCTTTTTTTATGCTGACTACCTGTACATAGTGTTGTGTATTTCAAGTAGCTTGTAAAGGACTTTTGGAAATATTTTGGAAATATCAGAAAATTTATAGAGGGTTGGGGAAACAGCATAATGGTTTATGCAAAATGCCTTTCATACCAGAAGCACCAGAGATCCCAGGTTCAGTCCCCCAGCACTACCACAAGCCACTGAGCAATGAGTGCTGTGATAATAAATAAATAAATAAATAAATAAATAAATAAATAAATAAAATCACTGAATCAGTATTGATTCCTCACTGAGTTTTGATAGGTTAGGAGTGGTGTGTGTGTGTGTGTGTGTGTGTGTGTGTGTGTGTGTCTAGCCACTATAGAATGTTGCAAATAGTCAAAGGGAATTTTTGTATATGAAATGAAACAAAATGCTACTAGAGAGAATTTTGTCTCTTTTTTTTTTTTTTTTTTGGTTTGAAATTTCTCTACTTGTATCCCAAAACAAACACAGATTTTATTTTCTTCCCTTTCTTTTCGGCCTCCCCCCCACAGCTGGAAGCAGACAAGCTGACCCTCCCTATGAGCCCCAGCCCACGCAGCCCGAGCCCCATCCCCAGCCCCAATGCAAAACTTGAGAATTCCACCGTCCTGGCAGTGGGGCCTTCCCCGCCGGATAAGAGCAAGGGCTTCTTCCTGGATGAAGCGGAACCTCTTCTCCGTTGTGACTCCACATCCAGCGGCTCCTCAGCACTGAGCAGGACAGGCTCCTTTATTACCAAAGGTAACACTTTGCATTCATTTTCCAAACCAAGCCCGGAGAGAGTTCAGGGATTGTCCCTGACCTGAAGCTGATCTGAGAGCAACCACGTCCTTGTCTAGTGAGGAACTAACTGCCTCAAAGGTCTTTATAACCGGCACTACCGGCCAGTATCGGTTCTGGGCACCCTCACCCTTCGTGATGCTATCAGAAAATTGTTTCGAGAAAGGTCTGATAACATGTTGCCTGGCAGGTTTTTTTTTTTTTTTTTTTTTTTTTTTTTTGAGAATTATTTACCAGGCTTGTAGAGTCCAAGGATTTTAAGTATTAACTCATCTCAGGAATCACAAATGTGGGTTTTAGACAGTCCAAGTTTTCTCTTAAGCTTGGCTGCAGATCACAATATTTTAATGATTATGGACTGATACATAGTTTGAAAATTTGAAATCATGAGAGTAAGGAACTATATAATATATTGATAGTTTCTAGTTGGATAACGTTAACTATATTTTAGTGAAAAGGTCATATTTTATCTTTTACTTTACATAAATATATTTTTTAATTTTTTAAAAAATATTTTATTTTTATTTATTTATTCCCTTTTGTTGCCCTTGTTGTTTTATTGTTGTAGTTATTATTGTTGTTGTCGTTGTTGGATAGGACAGAGAGAAATGGAGAGAGGAGGGGAAGACAGAGAGGAGGAGAGAAAGATAGACACCTGCAGACCTGCTTCACCGCCTGTGAAGCGACTCCCCTGCAGGTGGGAAGCCGGGGTTCGAACTTTACATATATTTATAAAAGTGTTCTGTTTTATGTATTTATTTTAGACAATTTACTTATATTCCCCTACTTTTATTTATGATTTATAGTATATATTTCATGTTACACATCTCATTTTAGAGAAGGGACTTTTTTTCTTCAAGTTTTTTAGAGAGAGAGAGACCATAAAACCAAAGTTTTCTTCAGTGCACTGGGGTCTAGGCTTAAGTCTGCACCACGCTCATTACACATCCAAATGAACTATATTTCACTGGCCCAAGAAAGTTTTTGGTTTTTTTATTGCCAATAGGATTATTGCTGGAGTTTTGTGCCTGCGTAATGAATTCACTGTTCTCAGCAGATATTTTCCCTTTAAAAAGAAGATGTATTCCTTTTTTTATTTGACAGAACAGAGGGAAACTGAGAGGTGTAGGGCGGAAATAGAAAGGGAGAGACACAGATGCCTACAGACTGTCACAGCTGGTGAAGCTTCCCCCCTGCATGTGGGCCCAGGGATTTGAACTCAGGTCCCTGCATGTGGTGATGCAAGCACTCTACTGGGTGCACCACTGCCTCCACAAGGCTATAATAATAATAATGACAATAATGATGATGATGATGATGATGATGATGATAATGTTCTAATTCTTCACCCATTGCAAAATGTAACCCAAGAAGCAAAATCTTATTTAAGTGCCTTTACTCCCAACATTTTAACTTTAAAACATGGAAATATATTTTAGATAAGCAGCTTACACTGACTTGGAGTTTTTGAGGGGAATAATGGTGGGCTGATAACTACCTTTAGAAAATGTGCTTCAGGGAGCCGGGCGGTAACACAGCGGGTTAAGCGCAGGTGGTGCAAAGCACAAGGACCGGCATAAGGATCCCGGTTCGAACCCCGGCTCCCCACCTGCAGGGGAGTCGCTTCACAGGCGGTGAAGCAGGCCTGCAGGTGTCTGTCTTTCTCTCCCCCTCTCTGTCTTCCCCTCCTCTCTCCATTTCTCTCTGCCCTATCCAACAATAACTACAACAATAAAAAACCAACAAGGGCAACAAAAGGGAATAAATAAATATATATTTTTTAAATGTGCTTCAGATGGGGCTGAGAGTGACTCTTTAAATTTTTCTTTAAGTATTATATTTCAACATTCCCCTCCTGAGTTTCTAGAAGGCTTTTGCAAACAAATTGAAGTTCGGGGAAACATCAAGTTAGTGACACAGCAACAATGCATTCAAACCCGCCCTTGTCTGAGCTCTGTTAGGCAAATGGAATTTATTTGTTATCTTACATATAAGGCAAGGAGGAATTCCTGTGCTCAGGACGTACCTGGGGTGAATTCACTTGCCTTGTTGGGGCGGGGGAGCAGGTGGGGGTTGGAGAGCTGTGTCAGGATAAGCCAGTTGTGCCCCTTGGACTGGAAATGACTCCTCTCTTCCTTTCTCCTGTTTCTCGCAGAAAAGAAAGACACAGTGTTGCGGCAGGTACGCCTAGACCCCTGCGACTTACAACCTATTTTTGATGACATGCTTCACATCTTGAATCCCGAGGAGCTGCGTGTGATTGAGGAGACTCCTCAGGCGGAAGATAAACTAGACCGGCTATTTGAGATTATTGGAGTCAAAAGTCAGGAAGCCAGCCAAACCCTCCTGGACTCTGTTTATAGCCATCTTCCCGATCTATTGTAGGGCAGGAGGGTAGATACTGCCCTCTGGAAATACTCCAGTTATAGTGGCAGGGTGGTTTGTTTTGTTCCTGTTTGTTTTCTGGGTGTGTGTGGGTGTGTGTATGGGTATGTGTGTGTGTGTGTGTGTGTGTGTCCGATGTTTTTAGGTTTTTTTTTTTTTTAACCTTTCTGGAAAGTTAGTTTCTATGCTTTTTCAAATAGAACTATTGCAAAATACCTACCACTAATTTTTTTTTAAGGTTCCATAGTTTCTGTTCTGCCTTCTTTTTTATTTTCAAAATGATTCTCCGCACTTTAAATTTATTTAACGCACCCACAAATGCTGTGTGACCTTTCCCCGCACACTGAATCACGAGGCTCTTAACTTCTTCAAAGCGTAATGGTATCTTGTGAGTTCCATAATCAGTCTTCACATCTTTGTATTCACTACTACTATTTTTATTATTATTATTATTGATGCTACTATTTTTTATTATTTGTCACTGATGAATTTCCTTAAGGAGTAAAGAACTGTACGATCCTGTTTGAGTTTCTGTCATGCAATTAAAATTTCAGTCATCTTTTTCATCTGCCTTGTTGTATAGTCCATATTCATGGCTGAAACTTGACCACACGGTTACTGATTGTACGTCTTTCCATCTGGACTTCATGTAGTATGCTGGACTACTCATGCGTCTCTCACACTAACACGCTCGGGGCCGGAGACATGAAATCCTCAAGCCATCAAGACTTGCAATTTCAGTGGCTTGATAACTGGGCCACCAAAGAACTTGAATCTTTTCATTTTTTTATTTTTTATTTTTTTTTAGTGATCAAGCTATTCTGGGACTTAATGGCTACACTTTGGAAAGTCACAGTTGAGTGCAAGTGGTACCTCTTTCCATAGGGAATTTTGCCCAGCTTTGCTTTAAAGGATGTCTTGTGTTTTATTCTTATTACGCATATAGTCCATAGGTCCAGTCTGCCCTTGAGGCCTTGGTCTTGGTGGGTGTCTCTCATCAATCACGTTACTTAAAAGTGGCTGCGGCTGTAAGAACTCTTGTCTGATGTATTTGCAACTATGCTCCCATTTATAAACGTGGTCTCTAATAATGGTCGAGTGGCCAGGTTCTGATGCGAAGGTGGCATGGACTCCCTTTGTGTGGGTGGGGCTTCTGGGTGGTGGTGAGGGACTGGTATCTGAAAAATGCCTTCAAGTGTACTAATTTATTAATAAATGTTAGGTGTTTATTACCCGACTAGTTTGAGTGCATTGAATCCTTGGCTTGTACTGTGCTCAATTTTTGTAACTCTCTGCATAGTCTCAGAAAAAAATATATATGTTCAAGAAACCTCATCCTTCTTTTTAAAATTTTTCTTATATTTATTTTCCCTTTTGTTGCCCTTTTTTATTGTTGTAGTTATTGTTGTTATTGATGTCATCATTGTTAGTTAGGACAGAGAGAAATGGAGAGAGGAGGGGAAGACAGAGAGGGGTTGAGAAAGACAGACACCTGCAGACCTGCTTCACTGCCTGTGAAGCCACTCCCCTGCAGGTAGGGAGCTGGGCTCGAACCAGGATCCTTACACCTGTCATTGCGCTTTGCACCAAGTGTGCTTAACCCACTGCACTACCTCCTTACTCCTAACCTCATCCTTTCTAATCTATAATCATGCAAATTGGCAAGAGTTTATGTGGGGGGGGGGACATGAAAATTCATAGAGAAGACTAATAAGCACTGAATAGGCATTTTATAATATTTTGAATTAAATCAGAGACTCCTCTGTTTTGAGAGGACTTACCTTTAAAAAATGAGGACTTTTGGGTGGAGAGATACAAATGGAAACTATTGATAGGTCTTAGAATGTATATATATTGTCTCTGGGGTTATCACTGGGGCTCGGTACCAGTACTATGAATCCACTGCTCTTGGAAGCCATTTTTTTTTCCATTTTCTTGGACAGGACAGAGAAATTGAGAGAGCAGGGCAAGATAAAGGAGACAAAAAGATGGACACCTGCAGATTTACTTCACCGCTCATGAAGTGTCCCCCTCTGCAAGTGGGGAGCCAGGGACTCAAACCCAGATCCTTGTGTGGGTCCTTGTGCTCCCCTCCTATGAGCATTTAACCAGGTGCACCACCACCCGGCCCTTCAGTGTATATTCTTACCTATTTTCCATATGGGAATTTTTTTTTAATCCTGTGTATTTTTATTTAATATTTTAAAATTTATTTTAAAAAAGGAGACATTAACAAAACCATAGGATAAGAGGGGTATAACTCCACACAATTCCCACCACCAGAACTCCATATCCCACCCTCTCCCCTGATAGCTTTCCTATTCTTTATCCCTCTGGGAGTATGGACCCAAGGTCATCGTGGGATGCAGAAGGTGGAAGGTCTGGCTTCTGTAATTGCTTCCCGGCTGAACATGGATGTTGACAGGTCAATTCATACTCCCAGCCTGCCTCTCTCTTTCCCTAGTGGGGCGGGGTTCTGGGGAAGCAGATTGGTGGGATTGTCTGTCCAGGGAAGTCTGGTCAGCAACATGGTAGCATCTGGAACCTGGTGGCTGAAAGGAGAGTTAAATACAAAGCCAAACAAATTGTTGATCAATCATGAACTTAAAGGCTGGAATAGTGCAGATGAAGGGTTGGAGGGTCTTCCATTTCGTAGATAGCTCGTAGGCATATTTTAGTTAAATTCCAAAGGGCCTGTGGCTATACTTGTTTTTTGTTTTTCCCTGAGCCTGAAATCTGATATGCAGGTGGATCCAAGTTATTGTCTGGGGAGGTGATGTAATGGCTGGTAAAGGAACAGAAAGCTGGATCAGGGAAGAGAGTAGCTCCCTAATATGGGAAAGGGGTATAAATATTGTTGACTGTAAACCCATCAACTTGATTTGGTCCGGTGCCCCATATGGGAAATTGTATCTAACAGGAGTACAATTCCATATAATTCCCACCACCAGAGTTATGCATCCCATACCCTCCATTGGAAGTTTCCATATTCTTTATCTCTCTGAGAGTATGGACCAAAGCATGGTATGGACCACTTCTTGATGGGGTGCAGAAGGTGGGAGGTCTGGCTTCTATAATTGCTTCTCTGCTGGACATGAGTGTTGACAGGTGGATCCATACTCCCAGCCTGTTTCTATCTTTCCCTAGTGGGGCAGGGCTCTAGGGAGGTGGGTTTCCAGGATACAGTGTTGAGGTTGTCTGCCCAGAGAAGTCAGAATAGAATCACAGTAATGTTTACAGCTAAGATAAAAAGCAGCTCTAATTGTTTAATAAACAGGAACCCAAAGGTAGGAATGGAGCAGATGAAATTATGGGTCTTCAAGAAGCTAAGTAGTCTAATTTAGGTAATAATACATGATTCTTAATGTATTGAAATGACATCTCTCTTTTAAGTTTCTTTATTGGGGGATGAATGGTTTACAGTGGACAGTAAAAATACAATAGTTTTTACATGCGTAACACACACACACACACATGAAGAAATGCTATTCCTGGAGTGGAAGAAATAGCAGAATGGCTGTGCAGACAGACTCCAAGATCCCAGGTTCAACCCCTTGCAGTGCTCTGGTAAGGTAAAAAATAAATAAATACTGAAAAGCATCATGCACGCTCCCTTAAAAAAATACTATTCCCTTCAGAGCTGATATTTGTTTCTTTTACATCCTCTGCTCACTTTGTGAACTTCCTCAGTTGGAGCTGTCTTACTCTTGAGTGGCAGGTAGATGGCTGAACTGGAAGGTTACCAGTGTGGAGGTGGCAGAGGTGACCACAGAGTAAAGAAACAGGATCGTCAGCCGTTGTTGGGAAATCGAAGCCTGGTGCTAGAGATTACACAGGCAAAGGGAAGACTGTCATCAGTGCATTGAAAGATGAAGGGAAAGGTGATTTATTTTCCTTTTTTTTGAAAAAAGAAATATTCATTATTATTATTATACTACCTTTACTTCTTCCCTAGAGACAGTGAGAAATCAAGAGGGAAGGGAATGAGAGGGAGAGAGACAGAAAGACACCTACAGCATTGCTTGACCTCTAGCCAAGCATTCCCCCTGTAGGTGGGGGCTTGGGGCTTGAACCTGGGGCCTTGCACTTTGTAACATGTGCACCCAACCAGGTGTGCCACCACCTGGCCCCTTGATTTATTTTCCTGTAGGCTGGTTTAGGCTAAATAAAGAGGCGCTTTTAAGCAATTAGATCAAACTGTCTTTTCCTGGAATGCTGGACATGCTCCAAAGCTTCTCAGACTTTTAAGTAAATAAGAAAAAGAGCAGTCTGCCATCAAGGTAGATTTCCAGAGAGCTTGATTGAAAAGGTCTGTCATGAAGTTGAAAGGTGTTTTCCACACAATTCTAGAACCCTTTAGAGGGCCCCTGTTTGCTTAAAAATCAATCAATCAATCAAATGCTTTAGACTCTTGTCTCTGTGGCTGGAGAACTAACTGCACCACCTCACGTGGGAGCTTGTTAGAAATGCCTAATTTGAGGTCACTTTGCTGTGGGCCTGAAACTTTACTGAGCTAATGAATCGAACACCTGGGGATCTTGGTAAAATGCAAATTCTGTTTCAATTGCTGAGGTAGAGGAAGTGTCAGGGAGCTTGCTACCTTTCTCCAGCACACACCTCATCTAAGTTGAGGTCCATACCGCAGTATCTTTCAGAGCTCCACTTGAGGTGCCCTGCATTTCACCTCACAGGAGCACAGTTTCAAGAACCCGTGTGAAGAGAATGCTTCCCAAGCCTCACCTCAGGCTTGATGGCTTAGCTGCAGAAGGAGTGAGCCTGAGGATCTGCAGTTTTGGTTTTGCTATATAGGGAGTTCCATTTCACACTGTGAACTTTTTTTGTTAGTGTAAATATGAGAATACTGTCAGTCTGTGTCGGGTTGTGTTGCGGGGGGAAAGAGAAGAGACCAGAAACTTGTGGCAGAGTGGGAACGCAAATCTTTATTCACGTGGACACCCCAGAACTGGGGGTGAGCACAGCTGTTCAGGCCACATGGAGTTAGCAAAATGGCCGCCTCCCACTGTGCCCAACAGCCCTTCTCCAGGTTGGGTTGTGGAAGAGAAAAAAAGCAAAGAGAGTGAAAGCGGAAATAGGAGAGGCTTTTATGGGAAGATTCCGGAAGTGGCAAGTCGGGATGGGATTGGCTAGGAAAGGGGGTGGAGAGAGGCAAAAGGCATGCTGGGAAGGTGGAAGCATCCTTAGCAACTGTTGCGATGATTTTAACTGAATTAGCAATACCCTGAGGAGATAACGTGGAGGATATCTGTAAATAATGCTTGCATGGAAATATAGTGGTTTGTGGGCCCTGCCAATATTCGACCACATCTGTGCAATTTCCCAACAAATCTTGAAGGTGGCACAGTAGAGAAAGTGTTTAACCCTCAACCAGGAGGTACCTAATTTAATCTGCTGAAGTGCATGTACTAGAGGGATCCCTGGTTTTTTCTCTCTCTCTCTGCTGAGTTTGGGAGACTTTCACCAGGGAGAGCACACAGTCTATATCTGTGTCTCTTTAAAAAAGGAAATGAAAACAAAAACTATTGGAATCATGAAAGCACAAAGTTCTGGTTACCAACAAAGAAATGTTTTATCATGTAGAGAGTATTTAATAAGAATTGTGGGAGTCAGGAGGTAGGTAGCACAGCAGGTTATGTGCAGGTGGCGCAAAGTGCAAGGACCGGTGTTAAGGATCCCGGTTCAAGGTGAAGCAGGTCTGCAGGTGTCTGTCTTTCTCTCCCCCTCTCTGCCTTCCCTTCCTCCATTTCTCTCTGTCCTATCCAACAATGACATCAATAATAACTACAACAATTTTTTTAAAAATTAGAATTGTACAGTTTTCAAATGTTTCAAACTGGCTTTTACTCTTTTTTTTCTTTCAGCATACTTTAACATCTGACCAAATTAATTGTTGAATATGCCAACTTATTCTTTTTCTTCTCTCTCTTTTTCCTTCTTTCCTTTTTTTTTTTTTTTTTACCAGATCACTGCTCAGCTCTGGCTTATGGTGGTGCTGGGTACTGGGAACTGAATCTGGGATATCAGAGCCCTAGAAACTGAAGCCTTTTAACATAATTGTTATGTTGTCTCCCCAATATTGTCTCTCTCCTTTCCTCTTCTTCCTTTCTCCCCTCCTTCCCTCCATCCCTCCTTTCTTCCTTCATTTCTCTTTTTCTTATTAGTGGTTCAATACTGACTTAGAAAATTACATGTCAACAGGGGTATAATTCCACACCATTCCCACTACCAGAGCTCTGAATTCTGAGTTCTTCCACTGCAAAACAGTGTGGTTCTCCCAAGGTTGCAGACATGGCTTAACTGTCATCTCTACAACTGTCTCTACATCTGTACAAAATTGCCTCTTTTTTCTTCCAGATCCAGTTCCCTCCTTTCTTTCCTTCTTTCCTTCCTTCCTCCCTTCTTTCCTTCCTTCCTTCCTCCCTTTATTTCTTCCCTTGACAGGGATATTTAATTATTCATGCATTGGAAGACATTTAGACTTTGCAGTTCAGAGCTATTACAAATAAAGTTGCCGTGATGATTTGTTGCATAAACAAGTTTCATTTCTTTCTATATTCAGATGGAAGATGGCTTTGTAATTGTGTGCTTTTGTTTTTTATGGGAATTATATTTTGTTTTTATAGAGCTTTGTGCCTGTGTGACCTCAATGCTTCCAGGCCACACTTTTTTCACTCTTTTTACTTTAGATAGGGTCAGAGAGAGGTAGAGGCTACACCACACTGGAGCTTCCTTGGGTGCAGTGGCATTTCCATCTGGTGCCAGGACTCAAAAACAGCCCAGAATTCAATTTGTTCAGATTTTTAACCCAATTAAAAGTGAGGGTGTTAGTTATAACTTTTACTATTGAGTTGTAGGATTTCCTTTTATATTATGAAAATCAACTCCTCACCAATATATGGTTTGCAGCTCTTTTCTTCCATTACAGAGTTTGATTTTTCACTCTCTCAACTATTTTTGCTGAGCAGAGAAGCCTTTTAGCTTCATGCTCTCTCTTGTTGGGCAGCCCCCCTGCTCCATGATGCATTGCTGATGCTGTGGTCTATTTACATAACCATTATTTTGCCTGAGACCCGCCCTGCCTGTAGGGTATTGGTTAATCCCACTGGTTAGAACCTTCACAACAGCTGCTATGGAAGCTTTCTACCTTCATGCTCTTTTCTCCACCTCCTTTCCTAGCCAATCCTGTTGCCAACTTGCCACTTCTGTTTTTACCCTATAAAACCTACTGCTATTCCTGATTTTTCTCTCTCTTTCTCTTCTGTGTCCCGACCTGGAGAAGGGCTGGCATGCATAGCGGGAGGCGGCCATTTTGCTAGCTTCTCGTGGCCTAAACCACAGCTGCTCACACCCAACTCTGGGGCATCCACATGAATAAAGATTTGCGTTCCCGCTCCGCCCCAAGTCTCCGCCTGGTCTCTTCTCTCTCCGGTGACACTAGCCCGGCACCCTCTCTTGTCTGTTTTTTTTTACTTTTGGCATCATATTCATAGAAGGATTGCTAACACCAATGCCAAGAAGCATTTTCTTCCCAGACATGTAGTCCCAGGCTTTATATTTAAATCCTATTCCATTTGCCATTTGTGTCTATGTATGGAGTAAGACTAGGATTTAATTTACTTTACTTTTTGTGGAAAATAGAGTAAAGGTTTGACACCTTTCTAATTGAGTTTATGTTTTTGTTTTTTGGGGGTTTGTTTGCTTGTTTGTTTTTGTTTGTTACCTGAGCACTGCTCAGTTCTGGTTTATGGTGGTGTGGAGACTGAACCTGGGACTATAGAGTTTCAGGCCTGAGAGTGTTTTTGCATTACTATTATGCAATTTTGCCTGCCCTCCATGGAGTTTCTGCTATAGTGGAACTTGTTCACTGGGGCCAGGCAGTGGGACACCTGGTTAAGTGCTCACATTATAGTGCACAAAGACTTGGGTTCAAGCCCCTGACCCCCACCTGCAGGGGGAAAGCAGGACTATAGGTGTCTGTCTCTCCCTCTCTATCTCCCTCTCCCCTCTCAATTTCATTTATATATTTGTTTTGCCTCCAGGATTATTGCTGGGGCTCGGTGCCTGCACCATGAATCCACTGCTCCTGGAGGCCATTTTTCCTCCTTTTGTTGCCTTTGTTGTAGTCTTGTGTGGTTATTATTGTTATTGTTGATGTCGTACATTTTTGGATAAGACAGAGAGAAAATGGAGAGAGGAGGGGAAGACAGGAGGAGAGAAAGATAGACACCTGCAGACCTTCACCACTTGTGAAGCCATTCTCCTGCAGGTGGGGGGCCAGGGGCTTGAACTAGGATCCTTACACAGGTCCTTGTGCTTGGTGCCATGTGTGCTTAACCTGCTGCACCCAACCCTCTCCCCTCTCAATTTCTATCTCTACCCAATAATAAAAATAAATAACATTAAAAAATTTAAAGTTACTCACCTTTCTCCAAATGTTCTCGAGAACATCTGGTGATGTGATTAAAGCCTTTTACAAGGAAGCAAAAAGTTTCTTGGAGCAGTAAATTTGGGAAGGAAATACCATATGTGAGATCAAGCTCACCGTGTGTGTGTGTGTGTGTGTGTGTGTGTGTGTGTGTGTGTGTGTGTGTGTTGCCTTGTTGCATGCATGGCCGACGTTAAAGCCTGGCCTCATCTCCCTGGAAGAAGCTTTGGTTCTGTGGTATCTCTGCCCTCTCCATTTCTGTTTGTCTCTTTCATCTGAGAATAACTGCTTTGCAGTAAAGAAGTCCCAGGAGTGATAGGGAAAGAAAATCAAAACAAAACAAAAAACTGTGTGCTTTGATCTACTTACTTCTATTACAATGCTTACTCTGAACAGTAAAAGGCCTGAAAAGTTCTACAGCAAAATAACTTATATAACATTTTTTATTTAGCACAGTAGTTCTTAAATACACATAACCATGAAACAGGCGCACAATTCCAATTCCTTTTTTTTTTTTTTAACTTTTTGTAACAATTGCTGTCTCGTGGTATAGTGATTTTTACAGAATCAAGAAGACAGTTGAGATTCTTGATATCACAGCATCTAAGAAAGATCACTGAATTTGAGGTCAAAAGTACTAACTACACATATGCTATCAATTAAGGCAAAAAAAAAATCTGCAGGGCTGGGTGATGGCACACCTGGTTAAGTGCATATACGATCAATTGCAAGGACCCGGGTTCAACTCCATGCTTGCCATCTGCAGCAGGACACTTCACAGACAGTGAAGCAGGTCTGCGAGTGTCTTTTTTTCTCTCTCTCTCTACCATCCTCTCAATTTCTTTCTGTCCTGTCAAATAAAAACAAGAAAAAAAATTAAAATTAAAGACAGTTATCAGATGATTTCGCTCATATGTGAAATCTAGAGAACAGAAACATACAAACTTGGAAAAAAAAAAAAGGAAAGCTGAGTAAATGTGGAGTAAACTATCATGGTAAGGTAATATCTCAATGACTACAGAAGCCCTGGGAATTCCAGGGAGGAAAGTTATACATGACAGACACTTGATGGAGTCAAGTTTGAACTTACCATGATCAGGTCAAGCTCTGGGTCAGGCACCTGCATCCAGACACATAAGAAAATTGGCCCACAGAAGCAGATTTCCCCTTCACTCTCTCCTTTGCCAGAATCCAAGCCCAGAGGCTTACATGGAGCTTTAAATCTGGCCAAGATGGTGTCTTGAAGGAAAACCATGGGGTGATGGAATCAGGCTGAAATTTTATAAATCCCCACATGGGAGCCCCAATGGGGGAACAGAAGGGGCTGGGGTTCCAGAAGTTACATATCAGAAATCTAGAATTTGGGGGCCAGGTGGTGGTGCACTTGGTTAAATTCTCACATTATAGTGCACACGGACCCGAGTTCAAGCCCCTGATCCCCACCTGCAGGGGGAAGGCTTCAAATGCAGTGAAGCAGGGCTTGCAGGGGTCTCTAGCTGTCCTCCCAGTCTCCCCTACCCTCTCAATTTCTGTCTCAATCCAATATTAAATAAAACAATTTAAAAATCTAGAATTTGTATATTTCAAAGGCCATATACAACTATGTACAAGGTCTTAGGGTTTAAAATTCAGTGGTTGGAATGTTTCTACTCATGACCACATAATGTGAGCTCAAATCTACAGGGATGCAGAGGCCACATAGGATCCTAAGCTGAATATGGGCCCCAAATCACATCAAATTGATGGGGTTTACAGTCAACAATATTTATACCCCTTTCCTGTGTAAGGAAGCTACTCTCTTCCCTGATCCAACTTTTGGGTTCCTTTTCCAGTCATGACATCATCTCCCCAGACAATAACTTGCATCTACCTGCATATCAAATTTCAGGTTCAGGGGAAAACAGAAAAAGAAAAAAAACTAGTATAGCCACAGGCACTTTGGAATTTAACTAAAATGTACCTACTAGCTATCTACAAAATGGAGGACCCCCCCCAACTCTTCATCTGCACTATTCCAGCCTTTAGGTCCATGATTGATTAACAATTTGTTTGGCTTTGTATATTAACTCTCTTTTCAACCACCAGGTTCCAGATGCTAGCATGATGCCGACCAGACTGCCCTGGACAGACGACCCCACCAATGTGTCCTGGAGCTCTGCTTCCCCAGAGCCCTGCCCCACTAGGGAAAGAGAGAGGCAGGCTGGGAGTATGGATCGACCTGTCTGTGGAGAGCCATGTGCCACGCCCCAAGATGGTGCCAGCCTCCTCTACCCTCCAGACCACAGGGAGAAGTAAACAACTCCATAAATGGTCTGAGACTGAGAGCGCGCTTGCTTCCTCGATCATGTGCCTATGAGCAGCTGCCACGTGTGCCCTTGGGATTGGCTGACCCATGAGTATATAAGTTGGAGGTTAAGTTATAGCGGGACTTTTTGCTGTTCAAGGTTCCCGAATAAACTGCTTGAAGAAGAACTCGGCATTGCGTGATCCTTGCAGGCAAGGGTGGATGCGACAAGTGGTGGCCCGTACGGGGACATCATCCGAAACGGGGTTCAGAACTTCGGCAGTCGGGGCAGTGCACTGGTAAGTTCCCAGGGTAAAGTGGGACAATAAGGCCCGCGGTGAGGTGGCTAGCAGGGCTCATCTCTGTAGATAAAGGACGAGCGGGAGAACGTTCGTGGGTTTAGCGAACGGAAAGTAAAAGTCCCCCCGGGTAGCGGACGGGGAGTACAAAGTGGGCTAGCAGCCATATAATTTTTGGGAGGAAGTTATCATGGGGACTTCCCAGTCCCATCCAATTTTTTTGGCTCTGCAGGAGCTACTTCTATCCAAGAAATTAAAAATCAAGAAGTCCACACTTGAAAGATTCTTGAGTGAGTGTGACATAGTCGCGCCCTGGTTCGCAGCCTCAGGGAGCTTGACTGTCTTTTGCTGGGAGAAGTTAGGAAAGGACCTAGACTTTGCTTGGGAGCAGGATAACCTGAAAGCAGGAGTAAGGCCCGTATGGAAATTAGTGCGCAGTTGCCTTGAGGATCAGAAGTGCTGCGAGGCTGTTGAAAAGGGGCAGAACGTCTTGGAAATGCTACAGGAGGAACGCTCTGAGAAAGCGGAAAGTAAGAAAGGAGGAGAGAAAGGGAAATCTTTATACCCTGATCTAGAGGAGCTGGAAACACTCCCCTCCTCCTCGGAATCAGAGGAGGAGGAGGGGGAGGACGTGCAGGCCTTAGTGGAGAGGCTGGAAGAGGCTACTTTAAGAGAAAGAAGGAAAAGGAAAGAGAGGGATAAGGCACCAAAAAAACTGGAGGACGGAGAACTGGGAGGGGGCTATGCCTCAGCCTTGCCCTCGGCTCTGCCCCCTTATCCGGAGGGCGTGACAACCGTCCAACCCTTGGGGACTGGAGGGCCAAGCCGTTCCTTTTGCCCGGGGCTATGGGCCCGGGTTAGGATGGAGATGCAACTTGTCTATCTAAGTCCCTGGCAGAATCTGTGAAGGCTTATGGGGTTAGTGCATCCTTCACTCTTGCTCAAGTGGAATCTCTCAATAGGCTTTGCATGACACCGGCTGATTGGCAAGGCTTAGTTCGTGCTTGTCTCAGCCCAGGACAATATCTAGATTGGAGAGCATTCTGGATTGATTTTGCAACCGAGCAAGCAGCGGTTAATGCACACGCAGGTCAACCTGCCTGGGACCGAGACATGCTCCTAGGACTAGGCAGGTTTGTAGGCCAGCAGACTGGGTACCCTCCACAAGTATATGAGCAGGTGAATCTCTGCGCCATAAGAGCATGGAAGGCCCTTCCAAATAGGGGACAAGTTAGCGGCAACTTAACAAAAATTCTGCAGGGACCCACGGAGCCTTTTTCAGATTTTGTGGCCCACATAGTTGAGGCGGCGGGCAGAATCTTTGGGGACCCAGACACAGCTATGCCTCTTATTAAACAGCTGGTATATGAGCAATGTACCAAAGAATGCAGAGCGGCTATCACACCACATAAGGGCAAAGGAATTGAGTGGTGGTTGAAAGTTTGCAGAGAGATTGGAGGCCCTTTGACTAATGCAGGACTTGCCGCTGCGGTTGTCCAACTTGCAGGAAGGAAAAGCAGTAACACTGGGGCTTGTTTCAAATGTGGCAAGATGGGACATATTAAGAAGCAGTGCCCTGAGAAAGGCAGAACAGGAGGAAGTGCTAGAATGAGACAGCCTGGCCTCTGCCCTAGATGAAAAAAGGGGAACCATTGGGCTAATGAATGCCGCTCCATTAAAGACATTAACGGACAACCCCTGAGTCAGAGATATGGAGGAGCCTGTCCAAAAAACGGCCAGAGGGGCCCCCGTCCCCAGGGCCCACAAATATATGGGGCAGTAGAGAGTCGGGACAGGGAGATCAGTCAGGAAAGGTGGCCCAGCTTTCGCCCTCCGGGGAACCACGGAGAGCCACTGCGGGCTCAGCAGGATTGGACCTCTGTTCCACCTCCCGACTCGTCTTAACTCCTCAGATGGGGGTCCAGCTTGTAACAACCGACTTTACAGGACCCCTCGAGCCAGGCACAGTAGGCTTACTTTTGGGCAGATCCTCTTCAGCATTGCGAGGACTTCTTATTCACCCTGGGGTTATAGACTCCGACTTCACCGGGGTTGTTAAGATTATGGTGTCCTCCCCCCGGGGAATTGTAGCCATTTCCCCGGGAGACAAGATCGCCCAATTGCTTATCTTACCCAGCCTACATGATCGCTTCGCGGCTAAGACAGTTGAATGGGGGAGTCGAGGTTTTGGCTCCTCCGGCACAGACTTGACATTCCTATCTCTGGATTTAGAACAAAGACCATTGATGGTATTAGAAGTTGAAGGAAAAAACATTCAGGGGCTTCTTGATACTGGGGCTGACAGAAGTATTGTGGCCGCCAAAGACTGGCCAACTGGATGGCCTGTGCAAACTTCCTCTCAAACCCTGCAAGGCCTGGGTTATGCAAGGACTCCAGACATGAGTGCTAGACAGCTAAAATGGAAAGATAAGGAAGGCCATTGTGGCTTGATGCAGCCGTATGTTTTGGAGCTACCCATCTCGTTATGGGGGAGGGACTTGCTTAAAGAGATGGATTTTAAATTAAGTAATGAATACTCCATGGCAGCTCAAACTCAGATGAAAAGAATGGGTTGTGTCCCTGGCTTTGGTCTGGGGAAGCACCTACAGGGACGTAAGTCCCCTGTTGCGGCTCGACCGCACTCAGGAAGATCAGGTCTGGGTTTTTCCTAGGGGCCACTGCGGACACAGGTATTCCCATCTCTTGGAAAACAGAGGATCCAGTGTGGGGTCCTCAGTGGCCTCTTTCCTCTGAAAAATTAGCCGCGACCAGAGAGCTGGTTGCGGAGCAACTTGCCTTGAAACATATCAAACCTTCTGTGTCCCCCTGGAATACTCCTATATTTGTGATTAAGAAAAAAATCAGGAAAATGGAGACTGTTACATGATCTGTGGGCAATCAACCACCAAAGGCAGATCATGGGGCCAGTACAGCGGGGGCTTCCATTGCTAACAGCCCTGCCTGAGAGATGGCCCATAATAGTCATAGATATCAAGGATTGTTTTTTCTCTATCCCATTAAGTGAGAGGGACACGGAAAGATTCGCCTTTACCGTACCATCCTGCAATCATGAAGAACCCGACCAGAGATTCGAATGGGTTGTGCTGCCCCAGGGTATGGCGAATAGTCCAACCATGTGTCAGCTGTTTGTTAGTGAGATGATTGCTCCCCTGAGGAAGAAATATCCTACCTTAAAATGTATTCATTATATGGATGATATTCTACTTGCTGAAAAAACTGAAACCTTACTTGATCAAGTGTATGAGGAATTAATTCAGATTTTAAGAGGAAAAGGGCTGTATATTGCCCCTGAAAAGGTGCAGAGAGGTGAGGTGGTAAACTACTTAGGAGCATGCATTAAACCTATGGAGGTAGTGCCCCAGAAGCTGGAATTGAGGAAGGATGGCTTACGTACTCTGAATGACTTTCAAAAATTGTTAGGGAATATTAATTGGGTGAGGAGTTACTTGAAGCTTCCAAATCATGAGCTGAAACCCCTGTATGATGTCTTGATAGGGGATTCTGCCCTGAACTCCCCAAGAGTATTGACGCCAGAGGCTAGGCTGGTCCTAGAGAAGGTAGAAAGATCCCTTCAGGGAGCCTTCTTGAAACGTTGGGATGCCAACAAGCCCCTGACTTTATGCATTTTAGCTACCTTGTCACAGCCCATGGGGCTGCTGTGGCAAGAGGGTCCATTGCTTTGGATTCATTCAAGAATTTCTCCTGCTAAATCCATACAATATTATCCTTCAGCAGTAGCAGATCTGGCCCTGACCGGGATTCAGCAATGTATACAGTTTTTTGGCATCTTACCAACCACATTAGTGGTCCCTTATTCTAGCTACCAGGTATAGACCCTGTGTGGAGCTTTGGATGAGTGGGCCGTCTTGAGATGTGGCTATCCCAGAGAAATTGATAATCACTATCCCAAACATCCTCTCGTGAGATTCTTTAAGGAGCACCCTGTGATTTTCCCCAAGATTACTGCAGCGAGGCCTCTGTCTTCAGCGCCTAACATTTTCACAGACGGTTCTAAAACAGGATGTGGAGCTTATATGATAGAACACCAAGAACCAGTTAGGTGTCATTTCCAACCAGGCTCTCCTCAAATAGTGGAGTTGCAAATTGTAATTGAAGTCTTTAAGAGATGCCATTTTTCCTTTAATTTGATATCTGATTCTGCTTATGTGGTTAATGCGGTCAAAGTTCTAGAAGCAGCTGGACCTATAAAGAGATCCAGCATGGTGTGTGCGCTGTTGCAAAGGTTGCAAGATCTGATTTGGCACCGCACACAGCGTTTTTATATTCAACACATTCGAGCACACACTGGATTGCCTGGCCCCCTGAGCGAGGGTAATAACATTGTAGATAAATTGGCAAGACAGGATGTCCTCTTGATGGCTCCAGCAATGGAATGGGCCAGACGTCTTCATGAACTTTTTCATGTAAATGCTAAAACCCTACAGAAAAAATTTAATTTGCCCCGTGTGGACGCTCGTCAGGTGGTTCTGGGTTGCCCTCAGTGTGTGACTTTCCAGCATCCACCAAGCGTTGGAATTAACCCTCAGGGCTTACGCCCTGGCGTCCTATGGCAAATGGATGTCACGCACTTTTCTGAATTTGGCACGCTTAAGTATCTACATGTCTCTGTAGACACCTGCTCTGGTGTTAACATGACCACCCCATTGAGTGGCGAAAAGGCTCACAATGTGATCACCCATTGCCTAGAGGCATGGGCTGCATGGGGTATGCCTCAAATTTTGAAAACAGACAATGGCCCTGCCTACACTGCTCGGTCTTTTGTCTCCTTCTGCCAGCAAATGGGAGTCCACTTAACCCATGGCCTGCCTATAATCCTCAGGGTCAAGGCATTGTGGAACGTGCTCATCGCACCCTCAAGGAATGTCTGTTAAAACAAAAAGGGGGAATAGGCCATGGCCGCACCCCTAAGGAAAGACTATCCCTAGCCTTATTTACACTTAATTTTTTAAAATTTGGATATTAATGGCCACTCTGCGGTGGAAAGACATCATATGCCCCATGGCCCACAGAGAGGCATGGCAAAATGGAAGGACATATTAACAGGCACATGGCATGGGCCTGATCCCGTGCTGACATGGGCACGAGGCTCTGTTTGTGTTTTTCCACAGGACAAACCAGATCCGGTGTGGGTACCCGAACGACTGGTGAGAAAGGTCCAAGATGCCCCAAAGAATACACCAGATGCTCCTGATGACTGCAGTGATGATGCCGGTGATGACGGAGCCTCGCTGGGGAATCCTGTCCGTGTTTCCAAGGCTGATGCCGATACGGCATGATGTCGGGCTCTTAGGAAACTGGTCTGGGAGTTTCGATACCCTGATGCGACAACTGCGAAGCGCCATCGTGGCAGTCAACTCAACGCAGGTGGATTCTTCCATGGCGGTGGGGTTGACCTCCTGGATCAATCAAGCAATGGACAGTTTGAAAGAGTGGGCGGGCTTGGGATGCTTAACTGCGCTCTTGGTTCTCGCCTCCCTGATGGGCCTGTGGTGTATTTGCAAAATTAGGATCACACAGAGGTGTGAAGTCGCGCTGATTGCACAGGCCTTCACAGCAATCGAGGATGGCCACTCCCCCAAGGCTTGGCTGGCGGCCTTAAAAGCCTGATATGAAACGCTCAGGGTGCGAGGCAAAGCACTGCACTTGAGGGCGTAATGCCGTCTCAAGGAGTGCACGTCCAATGCATGCAGGTTGTGCTGTTCCCTAACCCCATAATTTCCTTATCTCCTGCCCCAGAACAAAATGGCACGGGATGGGTCTAGCACTGGCGAAGCTTGATTGCTTAGGCGAGGACTATGACAATATCCCCTCCTTTCTGGGATTGGACCTCTACACTCACCTGCTGCGTTGTTAAAACAAAAAGGGGGAACTGTGGAGAGCCATGTGCCGCGCCCCAAGATGGCGCCAGCCTCCTCTACCCTCCAGACCACAGGGAGAAGTAAACAACTCCATAAATGGTCTGAGACTGAGAGCGCGCTTGCTTCCGCGATCATGTGCCTATGAGCAGCTGCCACGTGTGCCCTTGGGATTGGCTGACCCATGAGTATATAAGTTGGAGGTTAGGTTATAGTGGGGCTTTTTGCTGTTCAAGGTTCCCGAATAAACTGCTTGAAGAAGAACTCGGCATTGCGGGATCCTTGCAGGCAAGGGTGGATGCGACACCTGTCAATGCCCATGTTCAGTGGGGAAGCAATTCAGAAGCCAGACCTTCCACCTTCTGCATCCCACAATGACCTTGGGTCCATAATCCCAGAGGGATAAAGAACAGGAAAGCTATCAGTGGAGGGGATGGGATACGGAGTTCTGGTGGTGGGAATTGTGTGGAGTTGTACCCCTCTTATCCTATGGTCTAGTCAATGTTTCCTTTTATAAATAAAAAATTTAAAAACAGTGGTTGCAAGTGGGAATATATTATTATAGTCCCTATACCAACAACCTGTTAGTATAGAGAAGGCTAATAGCAAATCCGTGTTAGGTAAACAGTTCCTGAAAAAAGTCATAATAGGGGGTATCAATTCTACTACTGGTGTCCTGAGAGTGTGACATTGAGGACACATTTTTAAGGCTTTAAATTTGGGGCAATAGCCAGTTGAATATATCTAATTATATCTCCTCTTATTGTTTGGGGTCCATGCATAACCGATCTTGTACTGCAGTAGAGGGTGAAAGAGGAGAGAGTGAAGGCTGAGTGACAGGTAGGTACAGCCACATAACCAGAGCACAGCAAACCAAGGACTGTGGTGTAGAAATCAGGTAAAGGAAAGTGACATGAAGTGGGGGACGGATGGGTGAAGATAAAGTCACACCTGAATCCAGGGTGATGTATGTTAATAATCTAGGACAAAATTCTAAAGCTCACAAGCTGGGGGAGGTGGGGGAAGGGCAGTGGCATACCTGTTCGTGCATATATTATCATGTCCAAGGAGCCAGGTTCTAGCCCCCAGTCCCCACTTGCAGGGGGGAGCTTCAAGAGTGGGTGAAGCAATGCTAAAGGTGTCTTCCTGTCTCCCTCTCTTTTCTTCTTTCCTTGTAAACTTCTCTATGTTTCTATTTAAAAAAATGGGTTCTGGGTGCAGTGAATTTGTCAGAGCCCCACCAAGAACCCTGTTGGCAATAAATAAATAAATCTCACAAGTCATAAGAACAGACAGGGTCAATCTCTTTCTCTCAAATTGCTCATGGAACCATCTTCCTGAAGTTGGGCTCATTTTATTTTAGGGGGAAAATCATATCTTTTGTAGTTTCATAAGCCTGTGGCCAGAAACCAAAGCATTATGTAAATGGAAGGCCCATTAAAGGTTACTTAATCACACTTCTCACTCCCAAAGTCCTCTATTGCATACTTGACTTCAACTCAGATTCATGACTTGGAACTTAAAAACAGCATCCCTCTAGCCCTTGAGCTCTGAAACCAGTCAAGTGCAGCAACTCAAGCAGAAAGTGTAGACTTTTCAACTGCCAAGCCTTTGGGGGCAGTGACTACGGCCAAAATAGATAATTCCAGGGCAGTGATTACACACTCCAATTCAGCAGCCAGTTGGAAGCGCCAGATTTCAGTTTCAGATGTACAAGTCCAGCCCCAAGTCTCAACAACGGGACTCAAACAACGAGGAAGTGAAGGTTTACAGGTAGATTTGCATGGCTGCATCATAGGGAGAGTAAGCAATAAGAAGAAACACAGTCATGAATAAAAGAAACACAGTAATGAATAAAATGTTTTATCTTTTTTTACAATAAATAAACTTTAGTTTTTTCAGATAGAATAGGGAAAAATTGAGAGGGAAGGGGAGATAGAGAAGAGAGAGACACCTGCAGCCCTGCTTCACCACTCCTGAAACTCCTGCAGGTAGGGACTGGGGGCTTGAATCTGTGTCCTGTGCATGGTAATATGTGCACTTAATCAGGTGTGCCACCACATGGTCCCTGAAATAATTCTTCCACATCATCTCTCTCTCTCTCTCTTCCTCCAGGGTTATCACTGGGGCTTGGTGCTGGCAGTATGAATCCACTGCTCCCGGTGGCCACTTTTTCCATTTTATTGGATAGGACAGAGAGACATTGAGAGGAGGTCAGGAGACAGAGAAGATGAGAGACAGAGAGACACCTGCAGACCTGCTTTACCATTTGTGAAGTGTCTCTCCCTGCAGGTGGGGATCGGGGACTCGAACCTGGATCCTTGCGCGGGTCCTTGTGCTTAGTCCTCTGTGTGCTTAACCCGCTGTGCCACCATCCAGCCCCTCATCATTACCCTTCCATCCCAGTTAGCACTTGTTTTGTGTACCAAAGAAAACAAATATATAAAAACAAGGCGCTCTGATCTAGTTTCTGTTTGGAACACAGTTTGGGGAATATAAATGCTTGCAAAGTAAATAAATGTGCTTACCTTGAATATACATGTTCTATAACAAGAAAAACACCTTTGGGAGTGATGCCAGTTTCTCAGAAGGATTTGCTTGGTAAGCAATGATAGCTTCTCTTAGCACACCTGCAGATGCTGAAAGGTGCTGTGCTAAGTCCAGTCACCTGTGGACGGCATCTTATCTGTATCAGTGTCAGGGACTTCATCTTTGATAATCACCCAGCCTCACCTAGTCGTGTCCTCCAAGGTAGGACTGTGCTTAATTCTGCATTTTTTATATAATAGTAATTATTATTATTTAAATCTTTATTTGCTGGATAGAGACTGTCAGAAATTGAGAGGGGAAGGGGGTGATAGAGAGGGAGAGAGACTGAGAGACACCTGCAGCCCTCCTTCACCACTGGTGAAGCTTTCCTCCTGCAGGTGGGGTCCAGGGGCTTGAACCTGGGCCCTTGCACACTGTAATATGTGTGCTTAACCAGGTGCGCCACCACTTGGCCCCTTTAATAATTATTTTTCATTGAGGGGGTTAGTGCTTTATGCTTTACAGCACAATCATGGACATATGCAGACAATTTCATTACCTACCAAGGCCCCAAGTTTTTTTTTTTCTCCTCTCTCCCCCTCCCTCCCCAGAGTCCTTTGCTTTGGTTCAGTGCCCCATGTCTGGTCCGTGTTTCCCTCTGTGCTCTGCCTCCCTGTCCCTATTTAATTTAGTCCCGCTAAATAAGTGAAATCATTTGATATTCATCTTTTTGTTGTCCTTATTGTTTTGACTTATTTTCCTCAACATGCTGTCCTTGAGTTTCAGCCAAGAGAATGCAAAGAAGGCAACTTCATCATATTGAACAGCTGAGGAGTATTTATTGGGTACACATACTAAATCTGCATTTTCCTCTTTTTAAAAGATATCTACTTATTTAAGATATTTAAGAAACAGAACAAAGTTTTTGCATATTTGGTGACAGGGATTATACCTAAGTCCTCAGGGAAGCAATTCCCACACTTTTCTGGCCCCTGACTGCATTTTCAAACCTCATTATTCTCCGCTGTTCACTCATTTAGACTTACAGGTCCAAGGGGCCGGCTGCTGTGACCCGGTTAACTGTGCATGTTACCATGTGCAAGGACCCAGATACAAGCCCCCGGACTCCACCAGCAGAGGCAAAATGTCACAAGTAGTAAAGCAGTGAGGTCAGTCTCTTTCTCTCCCCATCACCCTTCTTTTTTCAGTTTCTCTTTGCTTTTATGAAATAAAATGAAAAAAGTTTTTAAAATCTTTAAAAATAATGCTTTCATCTACAGGGATGCAGAGGTCACATAGGCTCCTAAGCTGAATAAGGGCCCCAGATCACATCAAATCGATGGGGTTTACAGTCAACAATATGTATACACCTTTCCCATATTAGGGAGCTACTCTCTTCCCTGATCCAGCTTTCTGTCCCTTTTCCAGCCATGAAATCATCTCCCCAGACAATAACTTAGATCCACCTGCATATCAGATTTCAAGTTCAGGCAAAAAACAAACAACAACAACAAAAAAAACTAGTATAGCCACAGGCCCTTTGGAATTTAACTAAAATATGCCTACTAGCTATCTACAAAATGGAGGACCACCCCACCCCCCAACTCTTCATCTGCACTATTCCAGCCTTTAGGTCCATGACTGGTCAACAATTTATTTGGCTTTGTATGTTAACTCTCTTTTCAGCCACCAGGTTCCAGATGCTAGCATGATGCCAAGCAGACTTCCCCCAGACATGTCCTGGAGCCCTGCTTCCCCAGAGCCCCACCCCACTAGGGAAAGAGAGAAGCAGGCTGGGAGTATGGATCCACCTGTCAACACCCATGTTCAGCAGGGTAGCAATTACAGAAGCCAGACCTTCCACCTTCTGCATCCCACAACGACCCTGGGTCCATACTCCCAGAGGGATGAAGAACAGGAAAGCTATCAGTGGAGGGGATGGGATACAGAGTTCTGGTGGTGGGAACTGTGTGGAATTGTACTTCTCTTATCCTGTGGTTTTGTCAATACTTCCATTTTATAAATAAAATAATGATGCTTTTATAGGTCCTGTCAGATGGTACATTTCACGATTTCTCAATAACTCCCTGATTGCTTTCACAGACCTTTGAGCTACTTCTCAGCTTGCATTGCCTGCTACCAATTCTTTTCTGGCTAGCTAGATCTTTTCCTTCAAGCCTCAACTGTGATTATTCCCTTTCTGCCACTCCTCAGGGGTCCACTAGGTTTGCCAGGTAGCTGTGAAGCGTGACTCCCTCATTTTAGCTTAGTCCATCAAACAGCGGGAGCAGTGCCTAGTAAATGTTGGTGGGATTAATTAAAGGCCATTTCCAATAGTAGGAAGTTAAGAGATTAATTAAAGGAGAAAAGCAACACATGAGGAAGACGTGGAGGGAGTGAGTTTAGCCTGATGCCATACAGAGCAGCCCAGCAAAGAGCGATTCACTGAGCATGAAAGGCAACTAGCACAGCAGGTGATGGCAGCCCGGTGAGACCATTAGAGTGCGAATTGAAGGGTGACATACACACACACAAAAAATAAAGTGGAGAAGCAATTAGAACAGTGTGGAAGGACTGGGTTTCTTCTTTCCTCTTTACCATGCCCCATCCTTTCATTCAAAAAAGATGAGTTTATGTGAGTATGTATGTCTCTTATTCCCCCCTTTTATTTTGCTTCAGGTTTGGGGGGTGGGGTGGGGGTGGGGGCTTGGTACTATGAACCTGCTTCTTCTAGTAGCCTTCCTCCTCCTCCTCCTCATCTCTTCCTCCTTCTCTTCTCCTCCTCCTTACTCTTTTCATTTGATAGGACAGAGAGAAATTGAAAGGGGAGTGGGAGATAGTGAGGAAGAGAGAAAGACAGACACCTGAAGACCTGCTTTACTGCTTGTGACATGCCCCTTGTAGGTAGGGAGCTAGGGCCTTGAACCCAGATCCTTGTGCATATCCTTGAGAGTAGTACTAGGTGCACTTAACCAGATGCACTTAACCAGATGCAGCACCCCCTAGTAGTACTAGGTACACTTAACCAGATGCACTTAGCCAGATGCAGCACCCCCTTTACTGTTTGATATATTCTCATATTGAAATAATATAGTATTTTGGATTTGTTTAAAAAATAATTTAGCATTGGTCAGGGAGGGAGTAGGCTATACAAAGAAGTCTGTTGGTTACTGTTGAACCTGGATGATGTGTACACTGGCATTAGCCAGATTTCTCTACTTTTGTGTAAATTATAACAAAAAATACAAAAATAAATCCATATCAGGAACCATGAGTTCTGTTCTGGTTAAATTATTTACCAGGGTACATTAAACAGTAACCAAATGTTAACACAAGCCTTCAAGAAAATTGAGTGTACTTGCGAACTGTGTCAGATATTTGATGAGGCCTAAGGCATTTACCATAATGAATGCAAATATCCCTAAGTTGACTTCTTCTTCCTCAGCATGAATCCTGCTTGTCTTAGGTCCTGATTCAAAGGTGATTCACTTGGGAGAAGATGATGGGGACTGTCAAGTGACCACACAGCTAAAAAATGAGCAAGTCTTCCTGTTGGAGTCCATGGAGGCTCTGTTAAGTAATCAGTATCCACCATATACGGAAACCCTCACAATTCTGTGGCAGGCATCTAATATGGTTGACTCCTCTGCTTTTCTTGGGGTGAGGAAATTAAGGCTTGGAGAGGCTAAGTAAGTTGTCCCATGTACATGGTAATTAAGGAGTAGATCTGAATCTTAGGGTGTAAGATACCCCCAAATCAAGTTATTTAATGATTAAATAATGTCCAGCATTGAGGTCCTGATGCATGATGGTGGACAATAAATTAAGTAGATGTGAGAGTGTTTTGTAGATATCTATCATGGGGAGATGAGAAATTGTACCCATAATCCAACAACTGTAATGTGAACCATTAACTCTCCCCAGTAAAATAAATGAAAAAAAAAAGAGATAAATAAACATTCTCAAGTGTGGGGTTATGATGTGGCTCAGATGGACAGAATATTCACCACAGAAGAGATCCAAAAGGCCAAGAAACACATGAAAAAATGCTCCAAGTCTTTGATTGTCAGAGAAATGCAAATCAAGACAACAATAAGAGAATGTCATACATCAGAAAAGGTAACAGCAGCAAATGCTGGAGAGGATGTGGGGACAAAGGAACCCTCCTACACTGCTGGTGGGAACGTCAGTTGGTCCAACCTCTGTTTAGAACAGTCTGAAGAACTCTCAGAAGGTTTAAAATGGACCTACCCTATGATCCTGCAATTCATTTCCTGGGGATATATCCTAAGGAACCCAACACACCCATCCAAAAAGATCTGTGTACACATATGTTCTTGGCAGCAGTATCTGTAATAGCCAAAAAACCTGGAAGCAACCCAGGTGTCCAACAATAGATGAGTGGCTGTTGTGGTCTATATACACAATGGAATGCTACTCAGCTATTAAAAATGGTGATTTCACTGTTTTCAGCCCATCTTGGATGGAGCTTGAAGAAATCATGTTAAGTGAAATAAATCAGAAATGGAAGGATGAATATGGGATGAGCTCACTCTCAGACAGATGTTGAAAAACAAGATCAGAAGAGAAAACACAAGTACTTGAACTGGAATTGGCATATCGCACCAAAGTAAGAGACTCTGGGATGGGTGGGTGGGTGGGTGGGGAGAATACAGGTCCAAAAAGGATGACCGAGGACCTAGTGGGGGTTCTATTGTTATATGGAGAACTGAGAAATGTTATGCATGTACAAACTACTGTATTTACTGTCGAATTCTGGTCCATACCCCTGAGGAAAGACATTCAGAAGTAGTAATACGTGTAGGTGTGACTTAGAAAGGAAGGAGACAGGACCATAGAAGGGGAAAAAGGGCAAATATATATAAATATAGACAGATAGTTATAGAAGTAATAGTCCACCTGGGGAGTTGAGCGGTAGCGCAGCGGGTTAAGCTCTGGTGGAGCCATGCGCAAGGACCGGGTTAAGGATCCTGGTTCGAGCCCCCGGCTCCCCACCTTCAGGGGAGTCGCTTCACAAGCAGTGAAGCAGACCTGCAGGTGTCTATCTTTCTCTCCTCCTCTCTGTCTTCCCCTCTTCTCTCCATTTCTCTCTGTCCTATCCAACAATGATGACATCAATAACAACAACAATAATAACTACGACAATAAAAAAAAAACCCCAAGGGCAACAAAAAGGGAATAAATAAATAAAAATCTATAAAAAATAATAGTCCACCCTATCTGTGACCTTGGGAGAACTACTGCAGTTTTCAATGGAGGGAATGGGGACACAGAGCCTGGTGGTGGGAACAATGTGGAATTATACCCGTTAGCTCATAACTCTGTAAGTCAATATTAAATCACTAATAAAGAATAAAAAAGTTCAATGATCATAATGACTAACATCTACTGAGCATTCAGGGGATTCTAACGTCAAGAATTTTTCTAATTTAATTCCTTAAATAACTCTGTTGTTCTACTCTCTTATCTCCATTTTCCAGAAGAGGAGCTGTGGCTTAGAGAATCAAAGGGCTTGCCTCAGTTAATGTAGCTATGGTTGCAGAGGAGGGATTTGTACCAGGGCTGTTGTGCACTGTTGTGTAGGTTGGAGAGTCTTTTGTAAAAAAAAAAAATTATAAAGTAAAAAAATATCAACAAGACCATAGGATAAGAGGGGTACAAGTCCACATAATTCCCACCACCAGAGTTCCATATCCCATCCCCTCCATTGGAAGCTTCCCTATTCTTTATCTCTCTGGGAGCACAAACCCAAGATCATTCTGGGGAGTTGCAGGTGGGAAGGTCTGGCTTCTGTAATTGCTTCTCCTATGAACATGGGTGTTAGCAGGTGGATCTATACCTCCAGCCTGTTCCTGTCTTTCCCTAGTGAGGCCGGGTTCCAGAGGAATGGGGTTTCAGGACACATTAAGTGAGGTTGTCTCCCCAGGGCGGTCAGGTTGGCATCATGGTAGCATCAGCAACTTGCTGTCTGAAAACGCACTAAGCTATAAAGCAGAAGAAAAAAAGGTCATCAATAATCAGGAACCTAAAAGCAAGCATATAGCAGATGAGATGTGGGGTCTGCGTTTTGTTAAGTGAGCACAGAGACAGCACAGGGACTTATGGACATGCACTGTGAACCCAGGCCCAAGTAACCTGTAAATGGGAGCCGTGCACCTTGATTTGTATTCGCAGAAGCAATCCTAGGCTTTCGACAGCACACATCCACTTCTGGGTAAACACTGCTTTGCTATGTGTGATATTTTGAGAAGGCGAGATCAGGGTTTATGTGTAAATAACTATTCATAAAAGAAGTAAGCCTTTCGTCAACCCGACCTTCATGATGGACAGATTATTATGTTTGAGTGCGAGCGTGCGTGGCACAGAGCAAAGCATGACTCCATTAATTGTGAGGCTCTGTGTGTTGCTTGCTTTCTTGTTGTTTATTTTACTTTATGTTCGCATGAACCTGGCACTTTCTACATGCAAGGTATGCACTCTGCTGCTAGGATACATCTCCAGCCTCAAGACAGACTACCTGCCGTTAGATGGAGAGCAGAGAGGATCTTCTTGGCATTGCAGATTGGGAGGGAGACAGTGGAATTACCAGTGAGCACCCACAGTGCAGGGAACAATGAGGGTGCAAGTCTGCTTTTACTGGCATTGTAGGTGAGGGCAGGACCGGGGAGAAATGAACTGAGAAAAGGCTGGATGTGGGGGGCCTAGAGTGCAGCAGAACAGATTAAACTTGCAGTCAGAATTGATACGGAACCGGAGAGAATGATCTGACTCCGGGGAGCGGGTAGGTTGAGAGCATTTTTCTTCTTCTTCTTCTTCTTCTTCTTCTTCTTCTTCTTCTTCTTCTTCTTCTTCTTCTTCTTCTTCTTCTTCTTCTTCTTCTTCTTCTTCTTCTTTTTTGCCTCCAGGGTTGTTGCTGGGGCTCAGTGCCTGCATCACTGCACCTGGAGGCCTTTCCTCCTCCACTTTTGTTGCCTTTGTAGTTGTAACCTTGTTGTGGTTATTGTTGTTCTTGTTGAGATCGTTCGTTGTTGGACAGGACAGAGAGAAATGGAGAGAGGAGGGGAAGACAGAGAGGGGGAGAGAAAGATAGACACCTGCAGACCTACTTCACCACATGTGAAGCAACAGCTCTGCAGGTGGGGAGCCGGGGGCTCGAACCCGGATCCTTATGCCGGTCCTTGTGCTTTGCGCCACGTGTGCTTAACCCGCTGAGCTACCGCCGGATCCCGAAAGCATTTTTCATGAGGGTTTGGCTGGCTGAGTCACAGGATGTCTCTGATTTAGACAGGTTCAGACCAAAGGTTGACCAGAAGTCCCAAAGGAGCTGTCGTGTTCTGAGGTGTGGTTTTTAGTCTCTGCATTGAATCACGACAGCTTCCTTAGGGAGGCAGGCGTTATCCAGGGCACCTACAGTGTTCCTGGGATTCATTTTACCCCGAGCTTTGCTTCTGTGCTACTCTCTTCAGCTTACATTTGTCGGAAACATAAACCAAAGGACTTAGTAAGCTCGAGTGCTCAGAGGCAACGCTCTGAACCTACCTGAACTGGCTGTCCTCCTTTGTGGAGAGGAGATACATTGCTCCATCTGCTCAGGGGCCTGGCAGCCGCACCGGCACAGTTGACCTCAACTTCTCTCTGATTCACCTCAGATGCCCCCTTTCCCTTGGTGCAGCCATTTCTCCCCTCCCGTCTATTCACCCTGCAGTCCTCTCTAGCTTCTTTGTGCGAAGTCTCTGAGGAAAAATTTTGTTTCTAGTTCCAGATGGGTTACAAAGCCTAGAGTGACAACGTAACCAAAGGGTGTACCACTTACTTTTACTCTGTCACTGATAAAAAAAAAAGGGGGGGTGCTGGGAGGTGGTGCACCTGGTCGAGTACACATTACAATGTGTAAGGACCTGAGTTCAAGCCAATGGTCTCCATGTGCAGGGGGAAAGCTTTGCAAGTGGTGAAGCAGGGCTGCAGGTGACTCTCTGTCTCTCTCCCTTTCTATCTACCCCTTCCCTCTGATTTATGGATGTCTCTATCCAATAAATAAATAAAAGATAATGAAAAATTTAAAAAATAAATTAAAAGAAAGGCTTCCAACAGGGCTTTGACCCCCACCCTGAGGTCAGTCCTGAGCTAAAGTTCTCGTTCAGAGATAGTGTGCTACAGCTGTGTGCCCTCTTCCCAAGACCTAACACTTCTCCACTCGTGGGTAGGGAGTGGGGTCTGGGGGGAAGGACACTTAAACTTGACGCTTTCCAAGTCCTTCCAATTCTATCCCTCAGGATTCCACAAAGAATTTCCCATTCTCAGAATATTGACCTGAGCAGAATTCTGACTCTAGCCAGGACTGTCCAGTGAGGGAACACAAATTAAGAATCATGCAGGATTCTTAATTTGTGTGCATGTCATCCTGAAAATCAGTCTCTTTTGTTCTCTCTCTTTTTCTCTCTTACCCATTCCCTCTCTCTCTCTCTCTCTCTCTCACACACACACACACACACACCCTTTTGTTTCCAGTGACTCCAATCCCTTTCTCTGCAGAGAATGAATCAATTAGTAAATATATTACATGTTCCCTGGTTCCTAAAACTGTCCTGCTCCTTGTCTGAGAAAAAAAAAGGGAATTATTCATGCCATGTATTTGCTTATATGATACTCAAGTCACACTATTTCCTGGCCCCTGTACTCTGTCCCATTTTCTTAAATGTCCAGACACTTTTCTTTACTATTCTAACCCCAGAATAGCAATAAACTGTGTATCTAGGTCTTTCAAGACCCTGGCATGGCCCACAGGACAAGAATTCATTCATTCTTTCCTTTCTTTCTTTCTTTCTTTCTTTCTTTCTTTCTTTCTTTCTGTTTCTCTCTTTCTCCCTTCTTTCCTTTCACCTCCATGGTTATCTTTGGGGTTTCACTGCCAGAGCTATGATGCACCACTCCCAGTAGCCATTTCTTCCTTTTGAAAATTTATTATTATTATATTTCATTTGATAAGACAGAGAATTTGAGAGTGGAGGAGAAGATTGAGAGGGAGAGAGAGACAGAGTCATCTGCAGCCCTGCTTCACTGCTTGAGGGGAGCCAGGGCTTGACCTGGAACCTCGCACAGGTCCTTTTCCTTAGACCTGTGTGCGCTTAACCTGGTGCACCACTGCCCCTGCCCCTCACCAGGGTTTCAACCTGAAGGCAAATTTCAGTCTGATTAAGGGAGACAGGTTTATATGGTAACTGCCAGGAAGGGGAGAGGTTGTCAGTGCCACAGAGCTGCTCAGCTGAGTTTGGCTCAAGGGAGGTTTCCACATGATGCGCTTGTGGTAGAGACTGGGAGGGTTTGGTAAGTGGTGTGAACATGGGGAGATATCCCAGAACATAAGCCAATAACTACTTGTTGAGAGAAGATCCGTGACCAACCTGTACTTGGTGTTTGAGGCAGAGGTGTTTTTTTTTCTCTTATATTTATTTATATTCCCTTTTGTTGTTCTTGTTGTTTTTCATTGTTGTAGTTATGATTGATGTCATTGTTGTTGGATAGGACAGAGAGAAATGGAGAGAGAAGGGGAAGACAGAGAGAGGGAGAGAAAGATAGACACCTGCAGACCTGCTTCACCGCCTGTGAAGCGACTCCCCTGCAGGTGGGGAGCCGGGGGCTCGAACCAGGATCCTTACACTGGTCTTTGTGCTTTGCGCCACGTGCGCTTAACAAGAAATAACTTTTAAGTCTGAGGTTTGACTTCAAAATTTTTACATATTGTAGGTGAAGTGTCATCTATGAGTCAGTGAAGAATTTGTATTTATACTTCTGACTAGCTTATTTAAGCCAGCGTATTAGAAAACCAATGTGCCATCATTATACCCACAGCTTCCCTGTACTACTTGGCAGTTAGAATGGCTTACTCATAAATGGTTGCCACATGAAGCCTTTAACTATTTCCACTCCACTGCTCACATAGAATTTCCTTGGGAACACCTGTAGTAGACCTTGCTTTTGGCTTATCTTGTGATCTTTCAGTATCTGGTTGAACACACCTGTGTCTCCCGATTATAAAACTCGATAATGCATGAACTGTGCCCTAATAATCTTTGAACCTCTCGCAGGTTCCAATCGATGGCATTGGGCACTGTTGCCATTCAAATTGAACTTGACTTTTTAAAATTTTAGATTTAAGTACATGCTTTGTATGACATGTTTTGCTGTGGTTGCAGAGTCTGGACCTCACTCAGTTTCATTACTTCTAAGCTGACTTAAAAAAATTTTTTTTAATATTTATTTATTTATTCCCTTTTGTTGCCCTTGCTGGGATTTTTTTGTTGTTTTTGTAGTTATTATTGTTGTTGTCATTGTTGGATAAGACAGAAAGAAATGGAGAGAGCAGGGGAAGACAGAGAGGGGGAGAGAAAGACAGACACCTGCAAACCGCTTGTGAAGCAACTCCCTTGTAGGTGGGGAGCCAGGGGCTCGAACTGGGATTCTTATGCCAGTCCTTGCATTTTGTGCCACGTGCGCTTAACCCTCTGCACTACTGCCCGACTCCCCTAAGCTGACTTTTTAACTGAGAGAGAGAGAGAGAGAGATAGAGATAGGTAGAGAAAGAGAGAGAAAGAGAGAGAGAGAGTCCATAGGATTGCTGTTCCTGTTTATTGAACAACTTGTTTTATTCCCTACTAGGCAGCCACCAAATTGCAGGCCCAAGACAAAGTCAGAGTTGCATGTCTGCAATGCCAAAGACTAAGAGGCTACCTCTAAATACTGGGTAGCAATAAGCATTCACTTAGTACTCATTCGCTTATCTAACAAGTGTGAACACTCAGCTCCTGGAGAAAGATGACATATATCACCTTGGAGTGTCGGTTTAAACTCAGCGACATTGTGTGACATTAGTAGTTATAGAACCAGTCATTCTCAGACTGATGGGGAACTGTTTGTTCAGTGTGGTGTAAAGTGAATACATCCAAGAGGAGGAAGCAACACACACCCTACGGACAAGAAAGACCACAAAGAAAGTGACTTTTCAAGTCATTGCCTGATTTTGCCAGTGCTTCTGTTATTAGTGACGAGATGCTTGGCATCGTGGGAAAGGGGCGAAGCAGCAGTTCTACCAAGCGGTGACGTTTATCAGACTCTCTAAGTAAGAAAGACACCATCACGTCCTCTCTCCTCTGCTTCTCCGATGTATTCTGTTGTCCTGTGGCTGCAAGCCCTGGGCTGACTTTTTCAGATAGAAAGAGAGTGGCAGAGACAGATCCAGCTGCCCTGATCCAGCGTTTTAGTCCTATTCTCAACTTTGACACCATCTTTCCAGACTACTTGAAGCCCACATGTATATTAACTGTCGAGCTCAGGTAAAAATTAGTAAAGTCATGGGCCCCAAGGGGCCTAATATACCTAAAAGAGATTTTCTGTTTCCAACATGAAGATCCCAAATCTCATCTGCTATATTATTACCTTTAGGTTCCTGATTACTAAACAATTTGTTCTGATTTATATCTCAATGTTTTTCAGCCACCATGTTGCAGATGCTACCATGATGCCAACCTGACTTCCCTGGGCAGACAACCTCACCAATGAGTCCTGGAACCCCACCTCCCCAGAGCTCTGCCCCACTAGGGAAATGTTGGGAAATTGTGCAGATGTGGTCACATCCACTATATTGTCCCCTCAGGGTATCACCCACTCCTGTGAGAGCTGAAACCCTAGCTTCCCAGAGTGCCTTGTTCCCTCCACCCCCTTTCCCATTCCCGCCAGAGTTGAAACTCTATTCCCAGAGGAGTGCCTTGTTTCCTAGCCAATCCCGTCCCGACTTGCCAGTTCTGGAATTTCTCCCATGAAAGTCCTCCAGCTTCTGCCCTTCTCTCTCTTGCCCCCTTTGCACCTCGGCGACCTGACAGAGAAGGGTTGCTGTGCATAGCGGCAGGCAGCCATTTTGCTAGCTCCGTGTGGCCCAAAACGCTGCGCTCTCACCCAACTCTGAGGTGTCTGTGTGAATAAAGATTTGTGTTCCTGCTCTGCTCCGGTCTCTTCTCTCTCCCCCATGACGCAGCCCGACAGGGAAATACAGAAATAGGCTGGGGGTATGGATCTACCTGTCAACACACATGTTCAGTAGAGAAGCAATTAAAGAAGCCATACCTTCCACCTTCTGTACTCCATAAAGATCTTTGGTCCATACTCCCAGAGGGATAAAGAATAGGAAAGCTTCCAATGGAGTGGATGGGACACAGAACTGTGGTGGTGGGAACTGTCTGGAATTGTATCTCTCTTATCCCACAATGTAGATCATCATTAACTCACTAATAAAAAAATAAAGGGGGGGGGGAAACAGGTTCTTTTCTTGCTTTTTTTTTAAGTTCTATTAGCAGGGATTAGGTAGTGGTGCACCTGGTTAAGTATACACATTATAGTGCACAAGGACCCAGGTTCAAACTCCTGGTCCTCATCTGCAGGGGGAAAGCTTTACAAGTGGTGAAGCAGGGCTGCAGGTGTCTCTGTCTCTCTCCCTCTCTATCTCCCCTCTCCCTCTTAATTTTTCCCTGTCTCTATCCAATAATACATAAATAAAGATAGATAGATAGAGAGAGAGAGAGAGAGAAAACTCTCTTTAAAAAAAAAGGGAATTTTTTTATTAGTGATTTATAAGTGGTTCACAAGACCATAAGGTTAGAAGGGTATAGCTTCACACTGCATCCACCAGTTCTATTCCCTCCTCCCCCTACCCGCTCTTTCCCCTCCTCTGCCTCTCCAGGATAACCACCACAGTTTTCATGAAGTCAACAATTTGGCTGCTTTGTTTGTTTGTTTAAACAGGTTCCTTATGTTGCACATATAAGCAAAACCATCCAGTAGTTAACTTTCAGAGAGATGGAGGCCATTTGGCAGCAGACAGAATCCAGTATTATGGTGCTTCATGTCCCTTAAACAGATCCCTAGTCTGGGGGAAGAGGGTAGGAGGAGCCCAGACCTCCTTTTCTTCCCAGACTGATTCCTAAAATGCTGTGAGGTCAAAGTCACTTAACCTGCCTGCAGTGTGACCTGACCCCATTCACCAGGGTCTCTGTGGCAGTTGGGACCCCTTAGAGTGTGCTTGATAGGCTTCCTGGTTGCTGTAGGTCAAGAGTTCTGTTCCCTAGTGCCTCAACATGGCTCCCTGCTTTCACTCAAGAAGCTGTGACTTCTGCAGCTGAACAGCAAGTCCCAAACTCCTTCTCCTAAGCCACTTGGTGACTGAGGTCCTCAGCAGGCTCTCTAAATCCACATGGACTTGAAGCCAATGCAGATGTCGCACCTGTCAGCAGAAGCAGCTCACCTGGTGCCTGTTGACTTGAGTCTTTCTCTCCCCCCTTCAGATAGTGATGTTTTTTTTTTTTGCTAGAGATCCCAACCGTTTTCTGATGACATTTATTGAGCTATTTTGTTGTAATATTTGTCTCCTATAGGAGAGCCAACTTTCTGTGACTAGATTGGCATAACTGCCTTGGAAGTTCTCCCCAGCTTCTTTTTGAGGAGACTTTTGGCAGTCTTAGAAGTTAGTGACAGACTTATAAACTGACCCCTAGCATCCAGATTATGCCTTTGGTCTAGAGACGCAAGACTCAGGGGGCTGGGCAGTGGAGCACTGGGTTAAGTGCACATAGCTCAAAGCACAAGGAATCTGGTTCAAGCCTTGGCCCCCCATCTGTGGCGGTGGGGGGGGGGTCACTTCACAAGCAGTGAAGCAGGTCTGCAGGGATCTGTCTTTCTCTCTCCCTCTCTATTCCTCGCTATCTCCCCCTCCTCTCAATTTCTCTCTGCCCTGGCCAATTAAAAGAAAAGAAAAGAAAAGAAAAGAATGACATCAAGCTCCACCAATAACCCTGAAAGCAAAAAAAAAAAAAAAAAGACAAGAGCCTCAGAGAGCAGGGCCAGGTGTTGGCACAGCATACACCCGTTACTATGTGCAAGAACCTCGGTTTGAACCCTTGTCCTCACCTCTGAGCAGAAAGCTTCATAAGTGGTGAAGCAGTGCTGCAGGTGTCTTTCTTTCTCACAACCTTTCTATCTCTCCTCTCCTTGTTGATTTCTCTGACTTTATGCAATAAAATAAAATTAAAAGGTTTTTTAAAAGACTCAGAGAGCAGCTATGCCCATAGAGGTTTTCCCAGAATCATGATACCTGAATTCAGATCTGAAGGATGTATAGGAGTTAATGCACAGACACAGAGGGGAGGACTTATGTAGAGAAAGCAGATAGGAAACAGAAGGCAGCGAGCTTTGAAAACACAGTGTGTTCAGAAAGGTCTCATTAGTTATCAGTAATTAGAGTATAAGGTCTAGCCGGAATATCAGAGCAAGCAGGACTGGATCATCAAGGATCTTTCAACTCCTATGTTTCAAACAGCATGAAGCTGAAAATATAGAAACTAGGTTTTGGCCCAGACTCCCAGAGGGATAAAGAATAAGGAAGCTTTCAGTGGAGGAGATGGGAACTCTGGTGGTGGGAACTGTGTGGAATTGTACTCCTCTTATCCTACAGTCTTGTCAATCATTATTAAATCACTCATAAAAAAATAAAGAAAATATAGATACTAAAAGGGGGTTGGGTGGTAGTGCACTTGGTTGAGCACACATTCTACCATGCACAAGGACCCGGGTTTGAGCTTCCACACGATGTGTGTGTGTGTGTGTGTGAGAGAGAGAGAGAGAGAGAAAGAGAGAGAGAGAGAGAGAGAGATTTCACAAGCAGTTAAACAGGTTTTCAGGAGCTGCTTCTCCTCTTTCCTTCTCTAGATCCCCTCCCCTCTTCTCTCAATTTCTTGATGTCCAATCAAGTGTAGTAGAAAGAAAAGAGAAAAAAAATGGCTGCTGAGAAAAATGGATTTGTGGTGCTAGCACTGAGAAACCTGTTCACAAAATAAAAAAAGAAAGAAAGAAAGAAAGAAAAAGAGAAAGAGAGGCAGAGAGTGATGAAGAAAATATAGATGCTAGGATAAGGAGCATAGTAACATAATTATATGTCACTTTTATTATTGTTCAAATGGAGCAATATCAGCAACTATACATTGATTTCCCATATTTATTCATTCATTTCTTCCTTTCATTCATTCATGGCTCTTTATTTATGTCTTTCTTCTTCTTCTCTCTCTCTCTCTCTCTTTTTTTTTTTTTACCAGAGCACTGCTCAACTCTGGCTTATGGTGGCACGGGTGTGGGGGATTGAACATGGAACCTGACAAAGCCTCAGGCGTAAGAATCTGTTTGCATAACCATTGTACTATCTACCCCAGCCCTCTTCTCTTTCTTTCTTTCTTTCTTTCTTTCTTTCTTTCTTTCTCTCTCTCTCTTTCTTTCTTTCTCTTTCTTTCTTTCTTCCTTCCTTTCCTTCCTTCCTTCCTTCCTTCCTTCCTTCCTTCCTTCCTTCCTTCTTTCTTTCATTCTTCACCAGAGCACTGCTCAGCTCTGGTGTACGGTGGTACTGAACACTGAACCTGGGACCTTGAAGTCTCAGGCATGGGAGCCCTTTGTATAACCATTATGATATCACCCAGACCTATCTAATTTCTTACATGCAGTATAATTAAAACAATGTCTAGCACATGACAGCTGCTGGAAAATTATTATTGGTTATGGAGGGTTCACTGAAAGGCTTCAATAAAAGAGTAGCCTGGCCAGATTTTGTGTCTTAGAAAAGTGATCCTAAGAAGAGTAAAGAAAATTAACTTGGGAGTTGTTGAAATGGGATTGATAAAATCATCTTTGTGGGAGGCTAGGAAGATAGCGTAATTACGCAAAATACTTTCATGCTTGAGGCTCTGAGATCCCAGGTCCAATCCCAGCACCACCATAAACCTGAGATGAACAGTGTTCTGATCTCTCTCTCTCCCCCTGTAGCACCCCCTTAAAAAATAATAAAGTTTTTTTTTTAAAACCAACCTTCCAGAGTAGGGCAATTAGTAGTGTGTGCTCGGAGCATACATGCCCAAAGTTCCTGACTCAGCCTCCAGCACCCCATATATTAGGGTGGTGTTGCTATTTGTGAGTGTCTCCTGTAAAACTCTCTCTCTCTCTCTCTCTCTCTCTCTCTCTGTCTCTGTAATCTTTAAAATCAAACCTGCACAGTCAGCAAAGGTTGAAATTAGATCAAATAAGAAATCTACCTTGCCCAGTGTCTGCTACAATCATAGTAGGAATTTGATTAAATGCTGCTACTGCTGCTGATGACTTGGAAATAAAGAAGCTGAACTTTAATTCTGGGTCCCAAAAGAACAACCTTGTGGATAGAGACAAGAAGTGTTTGAAGTTGTGTTTCTTTCTTTTCTTTTTTTTTTTCCCCCAGGGAAAATTTTTTTAATCATACAGGTCAGAACAGGGAGATGGTCTTAAGTTGTGTTTCTTACAGTATGTAATTATCAACACACAGACCTTCAGTGCATTCTGATTCTGATTCACTGTTTCCTTTCATAGGATTATCATTCAGAGGTTCAGCATTTACCTGGATTCATTGGCATGTGAGAAGTCCCTTAGATCTGAGCAAGTGGAGGTTGGAATAGGGTAGACATACTGGAGGAGGGCTTCTCCATCAAGAGCTGAAAGAGGGATGGAAATCCAGAGAGGAGAAGAAAGAAGTGTCCCTATTTGCAGATAAGAGTCAAAGTGATAGATTAGCTTTTTCATGAGTTATTTTTAACCTGGCTGGGATGTATCAGCACTGTAAAAATCTTGGCTCGTATTTCAAATCTTAGCCTGAAAAGTATAAAAACGAATACACTCTCTTACCTTTTGTGAATAAAGAAAAAAAAAAGACACAGTGTATCTTATCAGATGATTAAATATGCAGAAAGGTCATAAGCTCTGAGTAAACCATCTTGCTTGAAGAAGTCACAAACTTGCATTTCAGCAATTTGACATTTGCTGAACTGAGTTTGGAAAGCTACAAAGCCGCCACATTCCACTACAATCTCTGGGAAGGCCCTAGCTTTGAAACAAAGAGTCAAATTCTCCTGGAATCTGTGAACTGCCTGATTAATGAGAAAATGTTTCCTGAGATAGAATCAGAAGAGAAATTTCCTAAGGAATTTCAAAGTTTTGACAACTGATAAGCCCTTAGCTGAGTCTGAACTTATATTTGACTCCTTGCTTGTGACTTACTTTTTGAATAAACACTAGCTACTTAATCTGACCTACCTCTGACATACAAAGGTTCCTGCTGAGGGTTTTCATTGCTTGATTCTACAAGTAGAAGTGATGTGTGCTTGTTCTTTAAGGCTTTTAGAAGCTACATTTCAAGATACAGATATATATTTATTTCTTGAATTTTTTCATGTTAATACTACATATTATATTGGTGCAGTGCACCAAAGTAAAGGAGTCTGGGGTGGGGTGGGGTGGAGGAGAGGAGTCAGGTCCTGAAACATGATGGCAGAGGAGGATATAGTGGGGGTTGAACTGTTATGTGGAAAACTGGGAAATGTTATACATGTACCAACTACTGTATTTTATTGTCAACCTTAAACCACTAATCCTTCAATAATAAAATTTAAAAAATACTACAAAATATAATAAAAGTAGTCAACAATACTAAGTTACAAATTAGATTAAAACTGACCTTTAACTGAACAGGATGACACTTCTAGCATTACAATGTATCGTGTTAACCTTCATAATAAAATAGCAGTCTAGGCATCAGTCCTGTTTGGAGATGGAGAAGCTGAAACTCTAGGTTACTTGGCTATAATCTCTAGCTGTCATCACAAGAAAATGGCTTCTTTAAAACAAGATATTTGGTGCATTGCACTAAAGCAAAGGACTTTGGGGAAGGAGGGAAAGGGATGGGTGAAGGGAAAAATCGCAGTCCTAGTGTGTGATGGAGGAGAAAGACCCCAGTTTGGGAGAATATGTGTCTTCCAAACACCCAGACAACTATAAAAGGGTGATGAGGGTCGTGCCCACGTGTAAAAACTATACTAGAAACTTTTGAAGCCCCAATAACCTAACTCTTAAAAAGATACCTTGAACAACAACAACAGTAAAAATGATAGTTTTTGAGGAGCTAGGAGAGAACTCACCTGGTAAAGCGCACAGTTTGTCTGTCATTCACAATGCCATTCACCTGCATCCCAGCCAGTCACCACTGTGCAAAGGGGAAACTTTGTGAGTTGTGGAGTGGCGCTGTGATGCCTCTCCCCTCCCCTCCTCTCCCCTCTCCCCTCTCCCCTCTCTCCTCTCCTCTCCTCTCCTCTCCTCTCCTCTCCTCTCCTCTCCTCTCCTCTCCTCTCCTCTCCTCTCCTCTCCTCTCCTCTCCTCTCCTCTCCTCTCCTCTCCTCTCCTCTCCTCTCCTCTCCCCTCCCCTCCCCTCTCCCCTCCCCTCCCCTCCCCTCCCCTCCCCTCTCCTCTCCTCTCCTCTCCTCTCCTCTCCTCTCTTCTCTCTTTTTTCCCCTCTTTTCTTCTGACACTCTAGCTGAAAAAAAGAAACAATAAAAGAAGTGTGGACTGACCTCAGTGAAGTCCTAGTGGGATAATATATATATGTATGTATATGTATTCAAGTATCCATGAGCAAATGTAGAGTTACAAACAGCATGTATCTTTTTAATTAGGAGATTAATGGTCCACAGTAAATACAGTTGTTGATACATGTGCAAAATATCTTTTTAAATTTATTTTATTTATTTATTTTCCCTTTTGTTGCCTTTGTTGTTTTTATTGTTGTTAGTTATTATTGTTGTTATTGATGTTGTTGTTGGATAGGACAGAGAGAAATGGAGAGAGGAGGGGAAGACAGAGAGGGAGGAGAGAAAGATAGACAGCTGCAGACCTGCTTCACCGCCTGTGAAGCGACTCCCCTGCAGGTGGGGGGCCGGGGGCTCGAACCCAGATCCTTATGCTGGTCCTTGGGCTTTGCGCCTTGGGCTTTGCGCCACGTGCGCTTAACCCGCTGCGCTACCGCCCGACCCCACGTGTAAAATATCTTAATTGGGAGTTGGGCGGTAGCGCAGCGGGTTAAGCGCACGTGGCGCACAATTACAGCTATTAGGAAAAGCAGAACCATGAACAAGAAATAATGATAAGTTCTTTAAAAATTTATTTTTATTAGTGATTTGATATGGATGTCCAAAACTGTAAGATAATAGTGGTATAATTCCATCCGGTTCTCACCACCAGAGTTCTGTGGCTCATCCCCTCCAATGAAGGCCCTCAAGGTCACTGATACGGGGTGACTATCTGTTTATATCTATACCTACATTTCCCCCCATTTTTTCAACAGCTCTGCCTTTACTTCCTTTCTTTTTTTAAAAAATATTTATTTACATATTACTGGATAGAGACTGAGAGAAATTGAGTGGCGATAGAGAGGGGGAGAGAGAGAGAGAGAAAAAAAAAACACTTGCAGCCCTGCTTTACTTGTGGAGTTTCCTTTCTGCAGATAGGGACTAGAGACTTGAATTTGGGTCCTTGAGTACTGTAATGTGTGCATTTAACCAGGTGCACCACCATGCGCTACCCCTCCCCTGCCCCTTTACTTTCCTTCTAAGTAACCCCTATTACTACTTCCGGGTCTTTTTTTTTTTTCTCCTCTTCTTTCTCAGATAAGAGAAACAGTCCCTGGCTTCCTCTGGTGTTTCCAGATTCGCTTCCCTTCCACTGCTAGTATAATACCAAACCCTTATCCTCCTTTGGAGATTATTTCGGTAAGTGAGATGCTTTAAATGTTAAATGCGAGAATGAAAAAAGTATTAAATTTTTAAAAAAAGTATCTTTATTTATTTGATAGAGACAGCCAGAAATTGGGAGGGAAGGGATGATAGAGATGGAGAGAGACAGACACCAGCAGCACAGCTTCACCACTCACAAGGCTTTCCCCCTGCAGGTGGGGACCAGAGCTTGAACCCGGTTCCTTGAGTATTGTGACACATGCACTTAACCAGGTGTGCCACTATCTGGACCCTGAAAAGCTTACTTTATTGTAGGAAGCTCAGCATAATATTTAACAAGAGTGAGAGTTAAGAAGTACAGGGGAGAGCTGTTAAATATTTCTTACCGTTAGCCCTGAGCCCTGATAATCTCTAAGCACAAACGTCTTAAAGTCACGGAGCAAGAAAGACCTTTTCCATCATCTCCTCACCCCAACCCTCATCTCCAGAGGAGAAAAAAAGAGAGGGTTTCAGAGGATCACACAACAAAGAAGACAGGCCAAAAAAATAGGTGGGGAGTAGCTGCCTAACTGTCCTTATGTTGCTGTTTTTTGCCCCACCCTCCTCATTCGTGATTGGTCAATTCTTATTTTCCATGGCTTTGTGTTTTGCACAGGTGAGGCTGGTGCCCCTGAATCAAGGTGTTGATGAAGAGGTTTGGTAGCAAATGTAGTCAGTACATGTATGTAGTTCAGTGCCCAGGTCGATTTTACCTACTCATGGCTTCTTAATTCTAACACTTACTATTATAATTTGGCATTCTAAGAGCTTTTCCGGTTACCCAACATGTCAGTTGACAAAAACGATGGTTATATAAGGGAAAGAAGAGAGAGTGAGGACTAGCTAAAGGATACTGTCAGAATATATTGCAGGAATAGCTGAATAGAAAAGAGGGCTTCATTGGCTAGAAAAGCAATTTACGGGAGATGGACAGTAGCTCAGCGGGTTAAGCGCAGGTGGCACGAAGCGCAAAGACCAGTGCAAGGGCCCTGGTTCGAGCCCCCGGCTCCCCACCTGCAGGGGCGTCGCTTCACAGGTGGTGAAGCAGGTCTGCAGGTTTCTATCTTTCCCCCTCTCTGTCTTCCCCTCTTCTCTCCATTCTCTCTGTCCTATCCAACAACGACAGACATCAATAATAACAATAACTACAACAACAATAAAAAAACAACAAGGGCAACAAATGGGAAAATAAGAAAATAAATATAAAAGAATTTTTAAAAAGAGAAGCAATTTACATTGGGAAGCCTGTCTAACCAACATTTCAAGAGGCAGTGAATTTCAAGAAAAGGATGGGGGGGGTGGGCAATGGCAGTGACACACCTGGTTGAGGTTACAATTCACAAGGACCTGGGTTCAAGCCCCCGGTTCTCACCTGCAGGGGCAAGGGGGGGAGCGTGGTGAAGCAGGGCTGCAAATGTCTCTTGGCCTCTGTCCCTTTCTATCTCTCTCTCTCCCGTCCTCTCAATTTCTACCTGTCACTATCCAATAAGTTAATGAATATAATAATGAAAAGGAACCGGGAATCTGGTTTTAGGCTTAATAGAATCAGGATTACCTAACAGTCTATAAGTAGTTAGGAATTTTCTGGAAAAAAACATGCACATATTTAAGGGGGGAAAGTGGGCACATAGTTGAACACAGTGGCTGTACACCAAATGTTCAGAAAATGAGGGAGAAGCAACTCCTGGAGAATGCTTTATATTATAGGAATAAGGTAAAGAACAAACACCTCATCACAGACCCCTGCAAGCGTCAACCTGGCTTTGACCTAGCACGTGATGATTGGGCCCTCCTCAATCGCTATCGAACAGGCCATGGCCGGTGCGCCGCTATGTTCCATCGCTGGGGAGCCAGAGACGACCCAAACTGCCCCTGCGGCTCCAGGCAGACTATGACCCACATAGTCAACGACTGCCACCTCTCCAGATTCAAAGGAGGTCTCGAAACTTGACATCAGGCTCAACCTGATGCTGTTGACTGGCTACGGAAGAAGGGCAAACGCTAGAAGAAGAAGAATAGGAATAAGGAAAAAGTTGACAGTGGTCTCTGTTGGTCATTTCTGTCCAGACAGGGGCCCGGGGTTCTTCTCAGTAAGTTAAAATGGATTTATACTGTCTTACTCCAATGAAAATTAAAAGAATGTCTGATCCAGGGAGGTATTGTCACATTATCTAAACTATAGGCTTTGACCACTACAGTGGTTTTTTTTTTCTTGTTTTTTTCTTGTTTTTATATTTTTATTTCCTCAATCCCAAAGAGTTTTCTGTTTTAACAAGAGGAAATGGGACAGAACTACATAAAAATTTGATTGTAGGGCTAGGTCCCCAAAGGGAAAGGGATTAACCAAACTGGTGAACTGCTAATGAATAGTGGAAGGAGAAAGGTTTCCTTGTGTCTTAGGAAGGCTTTGGGATGCATTGGATCGACCTTCTCGTGGTGCATCCCGTGAGTCCCCATTCATTGGGGAAACTGACGATCCTTCTTAGCTGACTGAATCCACATGGATCCCAGTCACTTTCAAAGCCAGCAACAAGCAGCTCCTGACAGCTTTCAACCTGACGCTGTTGACTGGCTATGGAAGAAGGGCAAACGCTCGAAGAAGAAGGAAGGCTTTAGGCATATCTGAGCCAGCACTCAGAAAGATTCGGTTCTGAGAGAAGGATTTTAGGACACTGTACCACAACCTCTCAAGCCTCCCAAGAATGTTAGGAAGAAAAATTAAGAGTTTGGGTAGAAGACATTTGAACTTGGGAAGAATCGTGAAATCTTTAGGTCCAGCCCCTGAAGGCTCTATCCTTAGAGGTGATGTCTATTAACTCAGAATGTGTCCTTTCCTGGATGTAATGTTTACAAAGAGGGGTAACACGTTGCAGCAGGCGGAGCACTGGCTTCAGTTGATTTCTCTTTGCTCCTTATAGCTTCAGGAATTATAGTGGGACAGTGATCTTCCAAAACTCGCTTTCTTCTCTGTAAGGAGCATGGTCAACCGTATAATGACCTCCCTGACCCAGGTGTCCAACAACAGATGAGTGGCTGATTAAGTTGTGGTATATATACACAATATGGTAAATTCACCTTCTTCACCCCATCTTGGATGGAGCTTGAAGTGACATAAGTCAGAAATAGAAGATTGAATGTGGGATGATCTCACACACAGGCAGAAGTTGAAAAACCAGACCAGAAGAGAAAACACTCAGCAGAACTTGGGCTGGAGTTGGTGTGTCGCACCAAAGTAAAGGACTCTGGGGTGGGGACAGGGGTGTTTCAAGTCCTAGAACATGATGGTAGAGGAGGACCTAGTGGGGGTTGTATTGTTATATGGAAAACTGGGAAATGTTACGTATGTACACACTATTGTATTTCCTGTCATCTATAAACAATTAATCCCCCCCAATAAAGAAATTTAAAAGCAATAGCCTCTCTAAAACATTCATATCTGAGTTCTTGGGACCTCTGGATGTGTTACCTGAAGTGGAAAAAGAGGAGAGTTGCAGATGTGATTCAAATTCATGAGCTTGGGATACTATTTTGGATTGTCCAGGGAGATCTGGCATGATGCTAAGTGTCTTTGTAAGGGAAAAAGAATGGTCAGAGAGTTAGGACCAAAGAAAGAGATGTGATTGTGGAAGCAGCAATTAGGATGAAATGATGGTAGACTTTGAAGATGGAAGAGGGTTGCTAGTCTAGGAATATGCAGGTGTTCTCCACACATTGAAAACATTCAAAGAACTGATTCTCTCCTAAACCGATTTTAGACTCCTGACTTCCAGAACTAGAAGAGAATAGGTTTACTGTGGCTTCGATATACTACATTTGTGTTAACTTGTTATTATAGAAGCAGTAACCTAATACAGGAGACAAAGAACAACTGCTGGTTTCTTGTCTACCTCTTTCGTTTTCATAAGGGCCTGGAAGATGATGACAGAGGACCTAGTGGGGGTTGTATTGTTATGTGGAAAAGTGGAAAATATTAGCTGTGTACAAACTACTGTATTTACTGTTGACTGTAAACCATTAATCCCCCAATAAAGAAAAAAAAATCAAGTGCAGGAAGGTAGCTGGCCAAGGAACCAGTCTCTTCCTTCCTTTTTCTTCCTTACTGTCTTCAAAGTTCAGTGTCCATACCTCACTCAGCCATCTTACCTGGCATCCGGGCACCAGAAAGTAAAGAGAGAACTTGAAGGAAAAAGACATTTTGTTGTCTTTTTACATTTTTCATCAGAAAAAAAATGTTTTCTTTCCTCCAGATTCTGGCTCAATTGAAATCTGCTTACACCTCACCGGCCATAACTGGATCCTGAGCCACTGCTAGGTAAGGGGGGTGGGGGGGAGATAGATTATTTTTTAAAACAGAGGACGCTGGTGCCTGCACAGACTTTGGTTCTGTGAGAGACCGAGATAGTTTAGGCAGCTGGCAATATATATCATAGTATCTAACTACTCTGTCTCTCTTTCTCTATGAACAATTCTTTCCTGAGTGGTGAAATCCTGATGATGATGATGACAAAGAGGGAGAGAGAGAGATCTGTATAATCATTGCATTTCCTAGGCCAGTTGGTTTAATACATGCTAAAATAGAAAACAAGAGGCAAAACATAAAATCCACAGCAATAAATAATTTAAATGTCAGTCTTTGTATATCAGACTGCCATTACCACTGGCTTCCTGGATTGTTCTATAAGTGAGCTGTAGAATCATATATATATGTATATATTCCTACAGGGTCAGTGTTGGGACTATGTGTAAGCCTGATAGAGCTTAGGGAGAACCACCCCCATCCTTGGATGGAGGTCTGAGACGATAACCTCTTGGTAAGACTCTCTCAACCGAGGTGAGCATAAGGGGGGAAACTCAGACTTGGTTCTTTCCTTCTTGACTCTCAGGCCCACAGAAACCCCAGTACTTCCCTCCATTAAGTGCAGGCCACATGGCCGCAGATTCACTCATTCCAAGTCACCTTCTGATCACAGAAGAACACACCTTATCACACACTTCATCACACACCTCAGACCCCAGACAAGAGAAATTCCAAACTATATGGCCTTTTGATATCCATCTTCTCTCTGTCTCACCCTACGGGTTTAACCCCTATGCTTCTCTCAAATACCTTTGGATAATTAAGTTGCTTGCGTCATGGAGAATAACTTGTCTTGTATCTCATCAATTCCTGTCATACCAGCCCCCTACCTTAAGGGCATGCTGACTGTTAAGAAACCTATAATTTCTGACGTATTTCAACAATAGTTGCCTCCATTGCTTTTCTATTTAACTCATGTCCACTTTGCTAATAAATGGACTCTAGGATTCTATGGATTCTGGGATTCTAGGATTCTAGGCACGCTGAGTCCCCTGGTGTCTTTTACTTCGTGTCACCATTGTTGTGAGCGAGAAAGAACCAGCCCGTTACCTTTCCCCTGGAGACCATCCCGCCGGAGAGAGAGAGAGATACCCCGAAAAGTCAGGCTCTAGACAAAGATGATTTTCAAGTATATAGGGCAGAAACTGGGTCTGAGATATAGGAGAGAGGAGCAGGACTTATTATTATTATTTTAATTTGAGGTTTTAATTATGTAAACTATAAAACAGGAATCTTTATTTTAATTTTTGTTAAGACCAGAGCACTGCTCAGCTGTTTTTTTTTAATTTTTATTATCATTTTTTTAATAGAGACAGCCGGAAATTGAGAGGAAAGGGGGAGTTGAAGAGGGAGAGAGACAGAAAGACATTTATAGCCCTGCTTCACCACTTGCAAAGCTTTCCCTGCAGGTGGGGACTGGAGACTTGAACCCAGGCCCTTGTGCATTGCAACATGTGTGCTCAACCAGGTGCACCACCTAAAACACAAATCAAGATATGACAATTTCATCATCCCCAGGACATCACCTTGTTAATCATTCCTAGTCAATTTTCTAGGATTGCTGGGTACCAGGATTCTGATGTCTAACCCCATAAACTGGCTTGGCCAAACATATATCTGAACTGCATTCAATCTGGTCAGGGTGAAAACATTCTGAGTGAGTTAAATCAGGATTAAGGAAGAAATGTGTCCATTTTTCAAAGAAACACAGTACAGGCACCTGGCTGAGGGCAATCAAGAGTTAACATTACAGTTGATCTAGTTGGACGGGTAGCTCTGCTCGTTAGCCAGGACAAATTTCACTTAATAACATCTGTCTTGCAAGGGATTTCCTTAAGAAATCTACATACATTCTTCTCCCAGTCTCCACTTATTCACAAAGTCCTTCAGTATTGAAATCCTAGATATGATGATGATGATGATGATGATGATGATGATGATGATGATGATTTTTGTCTCCAGGGTTATCACTGTGGCTCAGTGCCTGCAGTATGAATCCACTGCTCCTGTGGCCATTTATTTTATTTTATTTTTTGGATAGGACAGAGAGAAGTTGAGAGGGGAGGGAAGGATAGAGAGAGGGAGAAAAAGATAGACACCTGCAGACCTGCTTCACCGCTTGTGTGAGACACCCCTCCCCACATCCCGCAGGTGGGGAGCGGGGGGCTCAAACCCGGATCCTTACGCCAGTCCTTGAGCTTTGTAATTCTTCTTCTTCTAGCGTTTGCCCTTCTTCCGTAGCCAGTTAACAGCGTCAGGTTGAGCCTGATGTAAAGTTTCAAGACCTCCTAACACAGTGTGCTACCATCCAGCCCCACTGCGTATGATTATTATTAATTCTTTAGGTCTCTGCAGAGCTTCAGATGGATGTATGACTGGGCTTGTGTCTATGCCTGTGGAGTAGGAAAAGGGACTTCCCAGGATGAGAAGCTTGGTGGCCCTTTAGCTTTGAGAGAACAGGCGCTTGCCAGTGGGAGCTTCAGGTAACTGGCCAGCTGCGCTCCATACATGCTGTCTGCCTGCCCCACTTCAGGTCACCGCCTTCCCTGCTCCAACGTCTCCTCCATTTCCACCGGACAGGGAGAACAACTGGTTGGAAAAAGACGCAGTTTTGCGACCAGGATCAGGTGAGAATGACTGTTGCCCTGACTCAGTTGTTTGCCAGGTACTCACGATGAGAGTCAGTAAGACGATGTGTGGACTTGTTCACAGAAAGACTGTGGCTTTCTGTGACTGAAAAGGAAGAGGTGCATTTAAAGTTTTCTTTTTTCTTTTTTTTTTTTTTGCCACCAGGATTATTGCTGGACTTGTGTCTTCACAGCCACCCCACTACTCATGGGGAGTTTTTTTTTTTTAATTTTTTTATTATTATTTTAATTTATTTCCTTTTGTTGCCCTTGTTTTTTTAATCGATGTAGTTATTATTATTGTTGTTATTGATGTCATCATTGTTAGGTAGGACAGAGAAAAATGGAGAGAGGAGGGGAAGACAGAGACGGGGAGAGAAAGACAGACACCTACATACCTGCTTCACCACCTGTGAAATGACTCCCTTGCAGGTGGGGAGCGGGGGGCTTGAACCAGGATCCTTATGCTGGTCCCTGCGCTTTGTGCCACATGCGCTTAACCCACTGTGCTACAACCCAACTCCTGGGAGTTTTATTTTTAATTTTATTATCATTATTATTATTTTTTTGGACAAAGGCAGAGAGAAATAGAGCGGGAGAGGAATAGAAAGATACTTGCTCCCCCGTTCCACTGCTCAGGAAGCTTCCCCCTACACGGGGGGGGGGGGGGCGTCTTGAAGTCAGGTTCTAATGCATGGTAACATACCCCCAAGATAAACTTCTATACTTTTTAATTTATTCTCAATTAAAAAAATAAATGCGGGGCTGGGTGGTGGCACACCTGGTTGAGCACACATATTACAATGCACAAGGACCCGGGTTCGAGCCCCAGGTCCCCACCTGCAGGGGGAAAACTTCATGAGTGGTGAAGCAGGGCTGCAGGCGTCTCTCTGTCACTCTCCCTCTCTCTCATCCCCTCCCCTCTTAATTTCTGGCTGTCTCTATTCAATAAATAAAGGTAAAAAAATTAAAAGTAAATAAATAAATAGATGCAGTGCCTGTAACAGTGATACCTATGGCAGCCAAAGGCATCTTTGGCTATTAAAATAGCATGGGCCTGCTTGGTTCAAGTCACACTAATGCATCTTCTGAAGACATCCATTCAGGCAAGGGACAGAGGACCAGTGGGGACTGACTGCTTTGATGGCCCTGCTGTCCTCATGCTTGTTTCCTATGATTTCTGCAATGCCATTTATCTATTTGGTCTGGGCACACAATATCCTTAGAAGGTTCTGCTTTTCTCTATACTTAGTTCTTCGTAATGAACCCCACAGGCCTCAGCTTGAATCCTAGTTCCTGGGACAGTTTGTTCCCAACTAACTGTTGTTATAAACCTCTGCCTTCACACTTCATTCTTCAATAGAAAACATTAAGAGTGGACTCTGGAGACAGACAGACGTGCATGCCAATGGAGCTCCATTCATTATTCTTAGCTAGATTGAGTCATAACTTAGTTCATTTGCAATCCTTACCTGTTGGGACTATGTGTAAGCCTGATAGAGCTTAGGGAGAACCACCCCTGTCCTTGGATAGAGGTCTGAGAAGATAACCTCTTGGTAAGACTCTCTCAACCGAGGTGAGCATAAGGGGGGAAACTCAGACTTGGTTCTTTCCTTCTTGACTCTCAGGCCCACAGATACCCCAGTACTTCCCTCCATTAACTGCAGGCCACATGGCCGCAGATTCACTCATTCAAAGTCACCTTCTGATCACAGAAGAACACACCTTATCACACACTTCATCACACACCTCAGACCCCAGACAAGAGAAATTCCAAACTATATGGCCTTTTGATATCCATCTTCTCTCTGCCTCACCCTACGGGTTTAACCCCTATGCTTCTCTCAAATACCTTTGGATAATTAAGTTGCTTGCGTCATGGAGAATAACTGTCTTGTATCTCATCAATTCCTGTCATACCAGCCCCCAGCCTTAGGGGCAAGCCGACCATTAAGAAACCTGTAATTTCTGACATATTTCAGTAATAATTCCCTTCGTTTGTTTTTCGATTTAACTCATGTCCCCCTTGCTAATAAACGAGCTCTGAGTTCTGAGTTAATACGCTGAGGAGCTCCCTGGTGTCTTTTCCTTCGTGTCACCCTGTCACCTGAGCGAGAAAGAACCAGTCCGTTACCTTTCCCCTGGAGATCACCCCAACCAGAGAGACACGACACTTACCTATTTTCCATCTTCCAGCTTTCTCTCACTTTCTCTCTCTCAAATATTATTTACTTATTTTGGATAGAGACAGAGGTAAGTGGAGATGGAAGCAAGAGATAAGAGATGTCTGCAGCACTGCTTCCCACTCTTGAAGCTTCCTCCCTGCAGGTGTGGACATGGGAGTTTTAGTCCAGGTCCTTTGGCATTGTAATGCTTGTGTTCAACCAAGTGCACCACTACTTGGCTCTTTCCTTCCTTCCTTCCTTCCTTCTCTCTTTTTTTTTTTTTCCTTTTGGTATTGAGGCCTCATGCATGCATTGTTTCACCATTCCCATATCAGCTTTGACATTTTTTAATAGAGAGGGAGAAATACATTGAGAGGGAAGGGGAATGTGTATATATAGAGAGAGATGGAGGGAGGGAGAGAGAGAGAGACAGACCTGCAGTTCAGCTTCATGCTCATGAAGTTTCTTTTCCCTGAAGGTGTTTCTTCTTTTTATTTCAGAGATAGATAGATAGATAGATAGATAGATAGATAGATAGATAGAGATCACAGCCACAGAACCTCCTCCATTGCTGCGGCACCCCCATGCGTTACCAGGACTTGAACCCTGGCTGTGTGCATGGCAAGTCACACACTGTAACAGATGAGTTAGCGTCTTACCTCTCATTTACCTTTTAAGGCCAAGCTCCTATGTTACCTTTTTGTCCTCCCTGACTCTACAACCAGGTAGACTCCATCTCATCTGCGTCACTTAAGCATCCTATTTGTTTCTCATATCTTGATTGCCATCCATCCCAAAGACCTCCCTTGTTTGCACTTTCATCTCTGTCACAAATGCTGCCACAGGAGAGATTCGTGTCAGGTAAGCTACAGGACACTCCCCCTTCAATTTGCATCTCAGATTCAGAATGAGTAAATGTGCGTGACATAAGCATACTCTAAGCATCTCCTGGGAAATGCTCATGCAAAGCATTTCCTGTCCTGAGGAGAAGTGGAGATAACTGGGCACTATTGGTGGCCATGCATGTATCCCAAGGGAGTTAATCAGGACCACAAAGAGAGCTCTGTACCTGCTCTCACTGTAGCATTGTTCACAACCATGATACAGGAACAAACTAAATGTGTGTGTCTGGTGAATAGATGAGCCTGTTCTCTCCCTTTTCCTCTCCCTCTCCCGCTCTCTTCCCCTCTCCCTCTCCCTCTCCCTCTCTCTCTCTCTCATACACACACACACACACATAGACAAAGGAATAGATTTAGTCGCAGAAACATGATGTCATGATGTAAATCCACTCATTTACAATAGCAGGCATGGATTTTGAACAATGATATCTGAAGTCAGACAAAGGAAAACAACTATTTATGATATCACTTATAGGTAGCATCTAGAAAAAAGTCAAATTCAGAACAACACCGAGAACAGTGCTTGTCCAGGACAGTGGAGTGGGGAATATAAGGAAATATCCAAGAGCAGAAAATTCACGTTCTAAATGAATAAATTCTGGGACACTAATGTACAGCTCGGTGGTTACAGTTTATGTTCTATAACTGGACTTTGCTGAGAGAGCAAATAAAAAAATGTTTCACTGCCAAAAGAAATGGTCACTATGTGAATTGATAGAGATATTCACTAATCCAACTGCAGCTAGCAGTCACTTTTTAATCTATCAAATGAACATATTCTATACTTAAACACACTTTATGTTACATTATGTTTCTATAAAGCTGTGAAAGATTTTTTATGTTAAAGATCTGAAATTAATATTTAACTGAGTAAATTACCTTTGTGTATGTATGTGTGTGAGGGGGCAGGCTGGGGAAAGGAATAGGTGTGGCAATTGGTTTTTATTAGAGGTTTAATATTGATTTACTCAAGTGTAAGATAATAGGGGTATGATTCCATACAGTTCCTACCACCAGAATTCTTTGTTCCATCCACGTCACTGGAAACTGAAGTAGGTTTTCCCAAGATCACTGACATGAGCTGATTCTATAACTATCTATCTGTATCTGTATCTGTGTGTATATATATTTCCAATGGGCCTGCCATCACTTCCTTTTGTTCCTTTTCTCTCTCTTTTCTTTTTCTTTCATTCATTCATTCATTCATTCATTCATTCATTCATTCTTTCTTTCTTTCTTTCTTTCTTCCTTTCTTTCTTTTAAAAAAAATTTTTTTTAAAGGAGACATTAACAAAACCATAGGATAAGAGAGGTGTAACTCCACACAATTCCCACCCCCAGATTTCCGTATCCCATCCCCTCCCCTGATAGCTTTCTTATTTTTTATCCCTCTGGGAGTGTGGACCCAGGGTTATTATGGGATGCAGAAGGTGGAAGGTCTGGCTTCTGTAATTGCTTCCCCACTGAACATGGGTGTTGACAGGTGGATCCATACTCCCAGCCTGTCTCTTTCTTTCCCTAGTGGGGTGGGGATCTGGGGAAGCGGGGCTCCAGGACACATTGGTGAGGTTGTCCGTCCAGGGAAATCTGGTTGGCATCATGCTAGTATCTGGAACCTGGTGGCTAAAAAGAGAGTTAACATATAAAGGCAAGCAAGTTGTTGACTAATCATGAACCTAAAGGCTGGGATAGTACAGATGAAGAGTTGGGGGAGTCTCCATTTTGTAGCTAGCTAGTAGGCATATTTTAGTTATATTACAAAGGGCCTGTGGCTATACTATTTTTTCCCCTGAGCCTGAAATATGATATGCAGGTGGATCCAAGTTATTGTCTATTAAGTTATTAAGCTGTTGTCTATAGTACTATTATTTATTTTTTATTTTTTAATTTAATTTTTTATTTATAAAAAGGAAACATTGACTAAACCATAGGGTAAGAGGGGTACAACTTCACACAATTCCCATCACCAGAACTCTGTATCCCATCCCCTCCCCGATAGATTTCCTATTCTTTAACCCTTAACCCTCAGGGAGTATGGACCCAAGGTCACTGTGGGATGCAGAATGTGGAAGGTTTGGCTTCTGTAATTGTTTCCCTGCTGAACATGGGTGTTGGCAGGTGGATCCATACTCCCAGCCTGTCTCTCTCTTTCCCTAGTAGGGTGGGGCTCTGGGGAAGCAGAGCTCCAGGACACATTGGTGGGGTCGTCTGTTATATTCTATACAGTTCTACTGAATAACCCTGAGAACTCTATGAGGCTCATGTCCTTGTTCTTGTTTTGTGGAAGGGGGAATTGAAAGAGATTAGTCAGTTGCTTTAAGGTCACAAAACTTCTGCTTGCTATTCAAACTCAGTTCCTTGACTCCAAATATCGGGCCTTTCTCTAATGCCAGTCATTCCTTATCTTGGCTGCGCACATACGTTAACTCAAGGAGGCTCAATGTAGTATCTGGACTCTATCCACTAAGATTCTAATTGAATTACTTTTTTTGAGAATCATTGCGATTATGTTGCTTTCTCATAATTCATTTTGGTAGGACATAAAACAAAACAAAAATCAAAACCAGTCTAATTTGCTTCTCCACAGCCCCCATTTATGGAGCTTGAGCCTTAGAATTTCCATCATTTGTATTCAAGGATGACTTACTTCAGCTGCTGCAGCTTGATCCTAAATGTAGGATACACATGTATTCTGGATAACTGAATGTGTAGAGTTAGCAAACATGTCAGCGGCATCTCTTCTTCTGCCATGTGAAAAGAATCCTTTAAATGTCTATTAGAGAGGCCACAGCACCTAAGATTTCTTCAGTGTGGTGGCGGCCAGGCTTGAAACAACACTGTACTCATATGAGCTTTTTGTCCTCCCCAAAATGTATTTTTATAATTTCTGACTAATATTTTATGTTGCTTTATTTTGCTAATGGTGCCCTGGATTTCAAGTTTCAGACATGAGTTGTTGTTTTTTTTTCCCTAACCAGAGCACTGCTCAGCTCTGGCTTATGTTTGGATAGGAGATTGAACTTGGGACTATGAAGCCTCAGACATTAGAGCCTTTCTGCATAACCATTACATTATCTTCCCCACCCATGATTCTTCTTAGCTGATTTGCACTACAGGGAATTATGCTATTCTCTAGACTAAGATGAGTATAAGCTAAGGCTATAAAGCTATATGATAAATATATATATTTGTGCTCAGTTAAATCTCTTCTTTTATTATTTTAGTGTAAGAATTTTGCTGATTACATCTACTTTTCCCTTTTCTTTGGCTTACACTGTGCCATAGAATCTGCCTTACAGAGGCAATTACCATATAGCCTAAATAATCTACATTTGAGATTTTTCTTTGTGTTAATGTTATTTGTCTCCTTAGTCTATGACATGTGAATAATTTTATTTTTAAAACCTCATATTTCTTTTCTTTTTGCTAAGTTAGGAATAATAAAGTCTACCATTAGTTTACTACCCAGACACCTGTGTTCTGATATATATTAAAGTGGAAGCTCTTTGAGGAGTAATTTTTATTTTGATTATCATTGTGTACATGGTATCTAGACCTGTGTAGATTCAGTAGCTAGAGAGACAGAAGAATGGTTTTGCAAGCAACTCTCATGCCCAAAGCTTGGTGGCTCCAGGTTCAATTCCCCAGCACCACTAGAAGTGCTCTAGTTTATAGATATCTCTCTGCCTCTCCCTATCTATCTATCTATCTATCTATCTATCTATCTATCTATCTATCTATCATCTATTATCTATCATCTGTCGAGCACTAGGTCCAGCAAGGTAGCTTACCTAGAAAAATTTCTCCTTTGTCATGAGTAAGATGCAAGTTGAAGCCCTGCCCTCACTGCACTGGAGGGAGTTTTAGACTCTCTATCTCTCTATCTTTCTCTCTCTCTCCCTCTCCCTCTCCCTACCTCCCTTTTCTCTCTATTTGAAAAAGTCAGCCCTGAGCTACAAAGCCCCAGCAAATCCTTGACGACAGCCAGAAAATAACATCACTACTATATTATGTCTAAAATACTTTTTTTTTTAAGGTAAGAGGTGAACAAATAGCAATGAAAGAACACGTGAAGAATTGTAGACTTGGTGGGGGGGGGCAGGTAGTGGAGCAACCCCTTGAGAGCACACGGTACCATACTCAAGACCCAGGCTCAAACCCTGCTTCTCACCTGCAAGGGAGACAATTCATGGGCAGTGAAGCAGCTCTGCAAGTGTCCCTCTTTCTCTTGCCCTCTCGATCGCCCTCTCCCATCTCAATTTCTCTCTGTTCTATTAAATAAAATTGAAAGAAAAGACAAAAGAATAAATGACTGCCAGAAGTATTGTATCTGTTCTACAGGCACCAAGCCCTAGTGATAACCCTGGGTGTTGGGAACATGTGTGAGCCTGATAGAGCTTAGGGAGAACCACCCCCATCTTTGGATGGAGGTCTGAGAAGATAACCTCTTGGTAAGTCTCTCAACCGAGGTGAGCATAAGGGGGGGAAACTCAGACTTGGTTCTTTCCTTCTTGACTCTCAGGCCCACAGAAACCCCAGTACTTCCCTCCATTAACTGCAGGCCACATGGCCGCAGATTCACTCATTCAAAGTCACCTTCTGATCACAGAAGAACACACCTTATCACACACTCCATCACACACTTCAGACCCCAGACAAGAGAAATTCCAAACTATATGGCCTTTTGATATCCATCTTCTCTCTGTTTCACCCTACGGGTTTAACCCCTATGCTTCTCTCAAATACTTTTAGATAATTAAGTTGCTTGCGTCATGGAGAATAACTGTCTTGTATGTCATCAATTCCTGTCATACCAGCCCCCCTACCTTAGAAACCAACCGTTAAGAAACCTGTAATTTCTGACATATTTCAGTAATAATTCCCTTCATTTGTTTTTCTATTCAACTCGTGTCCCCCTTGCTAATAAATGAGTTCTGAGTCTGAACACGCTGGAGAGATCCCTGGTGTCTTTTACTTTGTGTCACCGCTGTCGTGAGCGAGAAAGAACCAGTCCGTTACCTTTCCCCTGGAAATCACCCCGCCAGAGACCTGACATCTGGTGCCCACACTGGTGGCAATAAAAAAAATAATAACAAAAAATAAAAGAATAGTCAACACTGATTGGAACCCTAGATGACCAGGGCTGCTGGGAGAACATGAAAGTCTGACTTTTAAGACCTTACGTCACAGATACCATTTATCACATGGGTAAGAGCTGTTATGAGTATTGGACCATTTGATTGCAAATTATGAAGAAAAATATAGGTAGGTTGATTTTTTGGGGAGGGGAAGAAAGGCGTTTGTGATGGCAACTTGAGTGTGCTAATTTGTGTTCTTGTTGTGGAAGGACATGATAAAGAAGGACACTGATAATTTTGAGACTCTAAGTCAACTTTCTATAAATAAGTCATTGAGATACTTGTTTACAATAAAGTTTTAGCTTTATGTATTTGTAAATAATAGGGTTAGGATTTATAGACTTGTAATTAAGTACACACCCTGGGGATTTAAGGAAGTTGCTTTTCCCAGCCTGTAGGTAATACTGGTAAAGTACAGGAAAATTAAAAAAAAAAAAAAAAGGAAAAGAAAAGAAAAGAGAACCTATCTTATGATACATCTGAAGAACAGAAGCAAAGTGCCCTGGGCTGACTTGAGTGGCATATGTGAGGCCAATTAATTGAATTCTTTCTTCCATTTGCACAAATGGGAACACCCTTCATGGTTTATTGAAAGCAGATGTATTAAGTATCAACAAAGAAAACTGGCTTAACAGGAAACAATGAGGATTAAAGCACACACAAAACAAGGAGAGAATAAACAAATCAGAGGGGAGAATAAGGCGGCATCTTACAGGAATCTTAGTCTGGAAAGAAAAAAAAAACTTGTCCAAATCAAGGTCACAGTCAAGTTCAATCAGTTACAAAGAGAAGAGAGTAAACAGCATTTATTGACCATCTTTTGGATAAATATAATCAGCTTCCACCCATGATCCCAGGACTACTAAAATCAGATATGGTTTGCATTTTATTCCAGAACTAGGACCAAAGTATAGACCTGTACTTGAAGGTGCTGCTTTTTTTTTTTCCTTCTACATTGATTTAATTCTTCTTCTTCTAGCGTTTGCCCTTCTTCCGTAGCCAGTCAACAGCGTCAGGTTGAGCCTGATGTAAAGTTTCGAGACCTCCTTTGAATCTGGAGAGGTGGCAGTCGTTGACTATGTGGGTCATAGTCTGCCTGGAGCCGCAGGGGCAGTTTGGGTCGTCTCTGGCTCCCCAGCGATGGAACATAGCGGCGCACCGGCCATGGCCTGTTCGATAGCGATTGAGGAGGGCCCAATCATAACGTGCTAGGTCAAAGCCGGGTTGACGCCTGCAGGGGTCTGTGATGAGGTGTTTGTTCTTTACCTCAGCTGAGTGCCAACTCTGTTTCCAAGAGACTGGAACAGAGAAGTTCAGTGTAGGCGTAGGGGACCAGATTGGATGATGAGACGTCAAGCGTTGGACAGGGTGGACGAAGATATCCGGTCGAGCGTAGACGTGGGAAATGAACTTAGATGATGCCGCATCCAGACGAATATCTGGCGGGGCGATGTTGCTAAGAACTGGCAGCCATGGAACCGGGGTGGAACGGATGGTTCCAGAAATTATCCCCATGGAGGAGTATAATTTGGAATCGACCAAGTGGACATGGGGGCTACGGAACCATCCTGGGGCACAGTATTCTGCAGTGGAATAGCATAATGCCAGAGAGGATGAGCGTAGTGTGGAAGCGCTCGCGCCCCATGAGGAGCTGGCCAGTCTTGCAATGATGTTATTCCTCGCGCCCACCTTTGCTGCAGTTTTTATGAGATGTTCATGAAATGACAGGGTGTGATCGATAGTAACGCCAAGATAGACTGGCTGGGCTTCATGCCGGATTCTCGTATTGCCAAGCTGCACATTAAGCTCACGCGAGGCCGAGGCATGGTGTAGATGGAAAACGGATGATACCGTTTTTGCAGTGCTAGGGATTAGTCGCCATTTTTTATAGTAATCAGATATCAGAGACATGTCTTTCGTGAGTGTTTCCTCGAGGATGTCGAACTTTGATGCCTGAGTTGCACAGCAGATATCATTTATTTAATAATGATAGACAAGACCATAGGAGGATAAGAGGGTTACAATTCCACATAATTCCTACCACCAGAGTTCCATATCCCATTCCCTCCCCTGATAGCTTTCCTGTTCTTTATCCCTTTGGAAGCATGGACCCAGGATCATTATGGGGTACAGAAGGTGAAAGGTCTGGCTTCTGTGTAATTGCTTCTCCACTGGACATGAGCATTGACAGGTCGATCCATACTCCCAGCTTTAAGGTGCTTTTTAACTGGCAAGACCATGCCACTCAGCACTGTGAAATTAGTAGGCATCTTTAAGCACAGAAAACACCCCTAGCTACATGTGCTACTAGTTCATCTTCTGGGTAGTTGGATTACAATGACTTGTCCCTTCCTCTGAAGTGATACAAGATTTGAGGAGGAAGGTGATGACTGGAGTTTATGACCCGCTTTCCCCAGTTCATGGAGTGTGAATACTACAACTGTAAGTGGTGTCCTGAAAGATTTCTTAACTGCTCTTCTATAGGTTCATCTGCCTTTACCAATCAGGAGGTTAAATCTTACAAGGCTAAAGCATCTTGTTATTTAGAGCTACAGTCTAGATAGAAACAAGCTCTTCTCTGAATGTAAGCCATTCCTACAACCAGCCCTCATCACTATTCTGTAAAGACCTGCCATATGGAAAGATCTCTGCCAGGTGGTTGAATGTGGACTTCAGGGACACCTCAGTGTGTTGGTCTCTGATTTGGGAAGGAGGCAATGAGGTTCCTGTTGCCTGGGTACTGGAGATAGGGAGCGCTTTGGGAGCTATCAGGGAGGAAAAACAAGTATTATTTTCTGGTGAAAATAGACATGTTTGTTGTACTGAAAAGCTGAAACAGTTCTATAAAGAATTGGAAACTAAGGGTCACACACATTACAGCACTCAAGGACCCAGGTTTAAGGCTCTGGTCCCCACTTGCAGGCAGAAAGCTTAAGAAGTGGTGAAGCAGGGCTACAGGAGTCTTTCTGTCTGTCTGTCTGTCTCTCTCTCTCTTTTCCCCTCCCCTCTCAGTTTCTTTCAGTCTCTATCCTGTAACAAATAAACAAATAAATAAAGCTATTAAAAAAGAATTGGAAACCAGAAGAATTAGAAATCCAGAAAGGACAGGAAGGATTATGAAGACAAGAAACAGGGTAGAGAGATTCTGGTTCATGACTCCAATCTCTCCATCATTCTTCCTCATTTGCAATATGTCCCTTCTCAGGTACAGTCTTCACTCCAAACATCCGGCCCCGTGGTTGGTGGTGTTAGATAACCTTTAGTTAATCTTTGTGCTTGCCATTGCTAATAGAATGACCTGTCTGCCCAGCTATTCTGGTTTCAGTTTCCTGAAAGAAACTGATTCTAGAGCTAGAACCAAGTGGACTTTCTGCAGATATCCAAGCCCTACCCTCTTCAAATGTACAGAACCCAGAGAAATGACCTTCAGTGACAGGGGAATTGATATTCTGACCTCCAGAGAGGAGAATATCTCGCCATTCTCTGGACAAGCAGAAGTGTGCAGAGACCCTCATGTGGATGGAGCTTACTTCATGAACACACAAAACTCCTGGGCCCCTCTATTAACCCTATCACACAGTTGTGGAGCCAGTGTTTTGAAATGCTTGTTTCCTTATCTCCAAGACTCTCTGGGCATAGTAAATTTCTCTTTTACCTGTTCTTGCTTTGGTTGTATCTTTTGGCTTGGCATTGAGCTGGAGGCAAGCTAACTGCATGTGGAAATAACACAACTTACCCACCTGGTGTCTCATGTATTCCAGGCGTGCTTTCTGAGGAGTTACGTAAGAGAATCTGAGGTTCAATGTTGATGGGTTAGTTCATCCACATAACAGATCACACACACGCACACACACACACACACACACACACACACACACACACATTTTAAAAGAAAATTTCCATAAAACATTCCTAAAGTTTTGGGGCTCAGAGGTAGGGCAGAAAGGGTTGCACTTCATTTTTTTCAATTTAATTAGATTGTTTTATTAGGATTTTAGTAGTGATTTAAAAAACTATGAGACGACAGGGGTACAACTCTGTTCCGTTCCCAACACCAAGAGTTCTAGATCCCTAAGCCCTCTGTTGGAAGCTACATCTTAAGGTGCTAGATTAGGGTTTAACTATTATTCCTACAACCATCTGTCTATATTTGTATATTTTTGCCCATTTTTTTAAAGGTCCCATCTTCCTTTCGAAGTCACACAAACACCTGTTACTACATCCAAATGTCTCTCCCTCTTCCCTCTTCTCTCTCTCTCTCTCTCTGTGGGTTCTGATGGAGTTGGAGTCCAGAACCCTCTGGTCATCTTCCCCCCCCATCACTTCTCCCCCTCTGGGAGTGTGGATCAGAATTCTTTTTGGGGTGCAGAAGGTGGGAGTTCTTCTGTAATTGCTTCACCGCTGGACATGGTGAAGGTTGGCAGGTTGATCCATGCCCCCAAGCAAAGCCTTGTTTTTTATATCTATTGTTATGTAGTAAATTGCCTGTCCCACACAATTTAGCATCTTTAAACAATTAAAATCTACTCCACATAAATTTCTCAAGGTCAGGAACTTGGAGTTTGCTAAACTGGGTAGGTCTGACTCAGGGTCTGTCATGAGGTTGCAATCAAGACATGTGTCTTCTGAAACCTTGACAAGGCTGAAGAATCTACTGCATCCAACCTTGTTTATGTGACTGCTGGCAGTAGTCCCCTGTCCCATGGTTCTTTCTCTCTTAAGTAAATGTTTTTTACAATGTGGAATCTGGAGTTCCCCAGAGTAAGTGATCCTAGAAAAAAGAAAAAGAAAAAAAAAAAAAAAAAAGAAAGAGCAAACAGGAAGCTCAGTACATTTTATGATAGAGTTTTTGACAAGTCATCATTTCTGCTGTAGCTTATTAAAGCCACTAATGCTTTTTGATGTAACATGGATGAGAAATATTCAGGGAATGACACCTGGAAGCAGTGAATATCTACACACTGGTATCATTAACTTGAGAGTTTGTGGAGACAAAAGCTCTTGCACATGCTAGAGGTAGGAGTTTAAAATAGTCTGAATCCTCTAGAAAACATTCTGGAGACTTATCAGGATGCTAGAAATCAACTTAGCATATGGCCCAGTAATTTCTCTCCTGAGAACTGATTCAAAGGAAATGAAAACACCTACCCAAAGAGATCACTGTAAATCTATGTTCATAACAGCACAATGTGTAATAGTTCAAACTTGGAAGCAACCGAGATGTCCAAATGACAGATGAGTGGCTGAAAAAGTTGTGGTCTATGTACATAATAGAACACTACTCAACGACTAAAAATGGTGACACTATCTCCTTTGCCTCATCGTGGATGGAACTTGAGGGAATCCCACTGAGTGAGCTAGGCTGAAAGGGGAAGGATAAATGCTGATGATATCACATAGACGTAACTGGAAACAAGGGTAGGAAGGGAAAACACCAAGTGAAAACTGGACTGGGTGTGGTGTATTCCACTGACGCAAAGGACCTTGGGGAAGGAGAGGGAGGAAAGGGATGAAGAGAACATTAGAATCCTGGCTTATGTGGGTGAAAAAGGACCTTCACTGGGAGTGAGAGTGTTCTGCAGACAACCACCATGGGGAGATGAGAAACTGTAGCTGTGTGACATCAACTGTCCTGTGAACCATTAACCCCCAATAAAATGATATACAAATAAAACTGCACATACCAGAAGTAAATGGGACAACTGAAAACATTTCTTCTTGGAGACACTTAAGAATATTGAATAAAATATTTTTTAAAATCTTTTTCATAGTACAAGTAGGCTAACTGGGAAGCAAGAAATAAGCTAAACAGAGAAATGTGAAAGCTAGAATCCTGAGAGATAAGTGCTTATATAAACTGAAGGTCTCCCTGGGGCCATATATCTACTTACAAGTGATCTAGCATCTTGATTTTGATGGACTCGCTCCTAGTTTAAACTGTCGCTGAAGTGCCTGCCATACTTTAGGCTCCAATGTTATTGAGCAAGTCAATGATAGTTTAAACTAGGAATTTCTTTCATTCTTTTTTTTTTTTTCTCCCCTGTAGGCTACGGGAGCCTGAGGGCTTTTAAACTGTAAGTAGGCTTCTTAGTTTAATCACTGACTCCTGACCAAAAGGTAAAGCAGTGTGGAGCAGAGATAACCCAGTGGTTATGCAAAGAGACTTTCACAGCCCCACTGCTAGGCCACCACCCAGGTCTAGATCTTCTCCTGAGTTTCCTCTTAGTTCTCTATCCGTTGGTGTCAGCTCAGGGCCTCCCTGCCGCTGCTCCAGGTTCTGAGGGCAGTAGCAATGGAGACTCACAGTTGCATTTGGTGAGTCTCAGGAGAGTCCTGTCCGCCCTTCAGCCATCCCCTTGTTGGAGAAACAGACTGGAGGTGGTGTCTCAACTGGTAAACTGCCAGAGTGTTACCAGCCACTTAATCTCTCCCAAGGCTCCTCTCTGTCTGGGAGCCACACGTGTTTGCACTCACCTGTGATTTGGTGGGTTCCTGAAGTTGATCTAGTCCTGTCTTGTTGCGGTCCCAGGTGGTCTCCTTGGTATTCCTAGTTGACCTGGGAGGAGAGGAGAGAAATAGCTGCTGCTGCTGCTGCTTTGTAGCCCCGCCTCTGGAAGTCTCTTCTCTTTTCTTCCCTTCTCTTCCCTTCTCTTCCCTTCTCTTTCCTTCTCTTCCCTTCTCTTCCCTTCCCTTCCCTTCCCTTCCCTTCCCTTCCCTTCCCTTCCCTTCCCTTCCCTTCCCTTCCCTTCCCTTCCCTTCCCTTCCCTCCCCTTCCCACCCCTCCCCTCTCCTCCTCTCCCCTTCTCTCCCCTTCTCTTCTCTTCTCTTCTCCTTTTTCTTTTTTTTCTTCTTTCTGTTGTTTTTATTTGTGACTAATGGTAGGTTACAAGATTGTGATAGTACCACGTATAGCTCCATAACACACCCACCACCAAAATCCTGTGTCCCCATCCTCTCACCTCCCAAAAATAACTACCCTAAGTTCTCACAAAATCTTAGAAGCACTTTGATTGTTTCTGCTTCAATTGTCTTTTTATTTATTTTTTAAATTTTTTATTTTATTTTATTTTATTTATTTATTCCCTTTTGTTGCCCTTGTTGTTTTGTTATTGTAGTTATTATTGATGTCATTGTTGTTGGATAGGACAGAGAGAAATGGAGAGAGGAGGGGAAGACAGAGAGGGGGAGAGAAAGACAGACACCTGCAGACCTGCTTCAACTGCCTGTGAAGGGACCTGCCTGCAGGTGGGGAGCCGGGGGCTCGAACCGGGATCCTGACGCCGGTCCTTGAGCTTAGTGCCACCTGCGCTTAACCCGCTGCACTACAGCCCGACTCCCTCAATTGTCTTTTTTTATATAAATTTATTATTAATATTTATTTTATTTTATTTACTCCCTTTTGTTGCCCTTGCTGTTTTATTGTTGTAGTTATTATTGTTGTTGTCGTTGTTGGATAGGACAGAGAGAAATGGAGAGAGGAGGGGAAGACAGAGAGGGGGAGAGAAAGACAGACACCTGCAGACCTGCTTCACCGCCTGTGAAGTGACTCCCCTGCAGGTGGGGAGCCGGGGCTCGAACTGGGATCCTTATGCGGGTCCTTGTGCTTTGCACCACCTGCGCTTAACCCGCTGTGCTACAGCCCGACTCCCCCTCAATTGTCTTTTTTGACTTCAGTTTCTTTAGAAAATTGTCTGTATAGTTCTTTAGTTCTTTGGTCCACTTTTTTTTTTTTCCCCTTTTCCAGGATTGTTGCTGGGGCTGGGTGCCTGCACTATGAATCCACTGCTCCTGGAGGCCATTTTTCCCATTTGTTGCCCTTTTGTTGTTATTGTTTTTATTATTGTTATTGCCATTGTTGTTGTTTGATGGGACTCAGAAATGAAGGGGGGAAAGCAGAGAGGGGGAGAAGATAGACACCTACAGACCTGCTTTACCACTTGTGACGCGGTCCTTACACTTTGCATCATGTGAACTTAACCTGTTGTGCTACCACTGGGCCCCCGGCCCACTTTTTTATTGGCTTATTTTTGCTTCTTTTGTAGGGCTGTACCAACTTTTTTTCCCCTTTACTGGGGGATTAATGTTTTACATTTGACAGTAAATACAATAGTTTGTACATGCATAACATTTCTCAGTTTTCCACATAACAATACAACCCCCACTAATCCTCTGTCATCCTTTTCCAGGATCTGTACTCTCCCCCCCACCGCCCACCCAAGAGTCTTTTCCTTTGGTGCAACACACCAACTCCAATTCTTTATGGTTTACATATCCCATGATTTCTTCAGTTAGTCATCAGTTGATAGGCATTTAGGCTGTTTCCACTCATTGGCTATAGTGGACCATGCAGCTGTGTACGGAGAGGTGCATATGTCCTATTCGAATTAGTGTTTGTGCATCCACTGGATAAAAGCCTAAGAATAGTATTGTTGGGGGGGGGGTGAGTAGTGGCACACTTGGTTGACAGCATGTGTTACAGTGCTCAAGGACCAAGGTTCAAACCTCTGGTCCCCACCTGCAGGGGGAAAGCTTTGTGAGTGGTGAAGCAGGTCTGCAGGTATCTCTTTGTCTCTCTCCCTCTCTATCTCTCTTCCCTCTTGATTTCTGGCTGTCTCTATTCAATAAATAATGATAATAATAAAAAAGAGTAGTATTGTTGGATCATAGGGTACTTCCACTTTTACTTGCTTAAGGATTCTCCATGCAGTCTTTCAAGGGGTTGAATCAGTTTGCTTTATTACCGACACTGAAGCAGAGCTTCTTTTTCTCCACCTTTCCAACACCTGTCATTTCCTGGCTTGTTGATGGAGGCCGTTCCCTCAGATGTGAGATGCTATCTCAGTGTAGTTTTAATTTGCATTCTCTAATGATAAATGAAGTGGACAGTCATGTGTCTGTGGGCCATGTGTATGTCTTCTTTCGAAAACTGTATAATTCTTTGGCCTACTTTTCCACTGGCTTATTTTTGCTTCTTTTGCAGGGTTGCACCAATTCTTTATACATGTCGGTCACTAGTCTGATGTACGGTGTGCAAATATCTTCTATTTATGGGGCTGCTTGCTTATCCTTATATAGTTTACTTTTGGTGGTAGAAACTTGTTAGTCTCACACAGTCCTACACAGTCCTATTTATTTACTTTTATTTTCATTTCTCATGCCCATGGTACTTAGTATTCAAATATAACTTTGCTCTGAAGATCCTGCAAGTTCCACCAATGTTTTCTTCTTTAAATTTTAGAGTTTCTGTTCTAATATCTAGATCTTTAATTCATTTTGATTTGGTTTTGATGTATGGTGGTAGGTGGCGGTCTAGTTTCACTTTTCTACATGCGGCTGCCCAATTTTCCTAGCACCCTCTGTTGAAAAGAACTTCTTTGCCCCATTGAATGGTTTTGGCCTCTTTGTCATGTGTCATGTTATTGTATATGTGTGGACTCATTTTTGGACTCTCTATTCTGTTCCATTGATCCAAATGTCTATTTTTATTCCAGCACTATATTGTTTCAATTACTATTTCTCTGTAGTATAAACTGAAGTTAATGTGATACCTCCACTTTTTTCCTTTATTTCTCAGAAGTGCTTAGGCTATTTGTATGAACTAGGAATTCCTGTAATGCCTCCTTTCTAATGAACAGCGTGTGTGCGTGCGCACACACACACACACACACACACACACACACACACACACACACACTTGCCTGTCTTAATCCTTGCTCTGAATTGCAATAAGAGAAATCTAGGGCTTTATAAGCATAGGTTGATACAGGTACACAGTCAAATTTACACTTTTAGTGCGATGTGAGAAAAAGCCTGGTTTGTCGTTTGTTTTTATGTAATCCAAGGTTGGAAATACTCTTATACAGCAAATACTTACTGAAGAAATCACCTTTATCAGAGCCTCAAAGATTCCCCAATGTGAAGTTCTGTTGTGTTGACTGACACACACACACACACACACACACACATACACACACACACACACACAGCAACATAGTAAACTTGAAGCAAAGCATCATTAGAGAGAATCAGCATAAACAGGAGACAGTTATAATTTGACAGCCACTGCAGCATTTAGTGATTGATTATGGAATAAAGTAAATGAATTTAATATGCCTGGGAAATAACAGTCATTACCAAATGGATAAGTAAAAAAAAATTAGAGATTATCAAAATCAATTAGCCCAATTTGACAACCAAACAGATCCTCCTAAAATAAGAAAAATAAAGATATATATATATATATATATATATTGCTTTGTAAAGATAAATTAAGAAATACCAACATGATTCTTTTGAGTTTGCCTCTTGTATCATAAAGCCTAAACTTTTTTTTTTTATAACCCTTTTCTGTGCCTACCCTTGTAGACACCTGTATCAGAGACCTTTGCTCAGCCTGAGGAATCAGAATTATGTAGAGGAGTCAGGGCAGAACTGAATAGTGCAAAGTCAAGGTGTAGAGTGATTGAATGAGGGAAGCCAAGGAAGCCTCAGTTGGGCACAGCCTTAGAACTGGCAACTTAAAGGAATGTGGTTTTATGTGTCTATTAAATATAGTTCATCCAGGTACCTCAAGGAACCCCCATGGAAAGCTGGAGCCCAGTAGTCTTGCTCATCTTCACTTTTATGTCTGTACAAAAAACTGGAGTGGGGGGAGAAATCAAACTTAACTATTATGCAACATCAAGACTTTAAAGAAAAAAGTGTAGGATATTCTGGGGCAGAAATACATTGGCCTGCAGATGTAAAGGGCAAGCAATTTTAAGTGACATTCTACAAACAGTGCAAATGGAGAAGGGAATAGAGAGAGGGGATTTCTCCGTCTAAATCATGCATCTCAGCTGCCTAGCCTTGGGTGCTCTCTGAGTGCTAAATGTGAACGGAGGTCAAGTACTCTTTTTATGTCCACTGACTATGCCGAGTGTATCTGAAAACTGTTTCTGAACACCAAGTGCCCGACATGTTTGCCCTGGAAGGAAGGAGGGAGAGGTAAGGATGTGGCAACAAGCTTTTGGTTGACCCCAGGGTGGAATGAACTGCAGGAAGCCATTAATGGAAGTGATTTGTGGAAAAGAAAAGATACTCAGCACGCCCTGAGGTTCTCCTTTGAAGTTTGGTCCCACACCCAGCCTGTCCCTCAGGCCTCTCTGAGCTTCTGTGCTCATTTCTAGCCTCTTCTCACAGTGAGTCAGCAAGGATGGAGTTGGGGGGAAAAATAAAATTTTACTGTAAGCCACAGTTTATGAGTCTTTTATGATATGTCAGCCTTCTAATATCAGCCTTTCCATTTGGTAGATAAAGAAACTGAGGCCTAAATGGAAACCTTAAGAACTATGCTGGGGTGGGGGTGGGGTGGTCAGGTGGTAGCGCAGCGGGTTAAGCGCATGTGGTGCAAAGCACAAGGACCCTCATAAGGATCCTGGTTTGAGCCCCTGGCTCCCCACCTGCAATGGGTTTCGCTTCACAGGTGGTGAAGGAGGTCTGCTGGTGTCTATCCTTCTCTCCCCCTCTCTGTCTTCCCCTCCTCTCTCCATTCCTCTCTGTCCTATCCAACAACAACAGTAGCAATGACAACAATAACAATAAATACAACAATAAGGGCAACAAAAATGGAAAAAAATGGCATCCAGGAGCAGTGGATTTGTGGTGCAGGCACCGAGAAAAAAAGAAAAAAAGAACTATGCTCAGGGTCACAATGGGAATTAGTCATGAATTCAGATATGACTCCAATAGGCCTATTTCTTTCTTTTCTTTTCTTTTTTTTTCTTTTCTCTTCTCTTCTCTTCTCTTTTCTTCTCTTCTCTTCTTTCTTTCTTTCTCTTTCTCTCTCTCTCTTTCTTTTTCTTTCCTTCCTACTTTCCTTCCTCCTTCCCTCCCTCCTTTCCTTCTTTCCTTTCTTCCTTCCTCTGTTTCTTCCATTCTCATTCTTTCTATTTTACAGGACAGAGAGAAATTGAGAAGGGAGGGGATGGAGAGCGGGAGGCCTGCTTCACTGCTGACCTGTCTCATTGTTCCTGAAGTCTCCCCCCACCAGGTGGGGAGTGGAGGCTCGAACCTGTGTCCTTATGCTTGCAGGTATGTAAACCTAACTGGGTGTGACACCGCTTGGCCCCCAGCCCATCTAAAACCCAACTCTTTTTTTTAAAAATGTCTTTATTGGGAGAGTTAATGGTTTACAGTCAACAGTAAACTATAATAGTACATGTACAATATTTCCACATAACAATGCAACCCATACTAGGTCTTCCTCTGCTATCATGTTCCACTACCTCAACCCTCCAACGCCCCTGCCCACTCCAGAGTCTTTTACTTTGGTGCAGTGCACCCACTCCAGTCCAAGTTCTCCTGTGTAAAAACCGAACTATTTCTTGTCTATCAAGCAAGTATAGCAAAGAGCTACATGGCTGGAACAACTTTACTGATTGGATAAGAAGAGAAGGGAATTAGATTCCACTGCCTGACTTCTGTCAAGCCTTCCTAGCAATCCTTTATTGCCCAATGTCCCAGAGTTACTCTGATAAGCGAAGTTATTTGACTCCAGATGACTTTAGTGACTTATCATGGATTTTTCTGTGTGGCGTGTTAGCTCTATCTCCAGTGTGACAAATGAGTGAAATTGTTGGTGGGGACTGGACCATGAAAGGCTGGTTCAATTTTTATTCATATCTTGGAAAAGAATTTTGGGATGTTAACTCCATTAGTAAAATGAGCAGAAATTTATTACACAGATAAAGGAAAGGAAAGGAATATGAGGGAAAAATCAGTGATAGTACAACCCTGAAAGATTCCTGGGAGTGGGCAGTATAGAAGAGAAAGAGAAAAGTTCTGTCCCAAAGTTAGGATACTGAGGTTTTTAAATTTATTTATTTTGGACACAGTATCTGTTCATTTACTTAACAAAAATTTTCCCAGACTCCTAGTATATCCATGAGGTATGTTACTCAGCTCACATAATACATGCACTGTCAGTATACCTAGTGCTACTTTCCAAGTCGTATTTTATTTTGCATCCACAACACTTACCATAAAGAAATATAATTTTCCTGCTTTACAGGTGGAAAAATGAGATGCGAAAGGGTGAAGTGTCTTACTCAAGTGTCCAAGTAGCAGAACTTGGTTGTAACTAAGCTTCTCTGATGACAGAAGATTGCCTGCCTTGACTTTTCTACATCACCCTCATGCTCATGATAGGCTATAGAACAAAATTCAGGGAGAAAGTGTTCTGTGTTTCATTTTCTGTGTTTTCACAAGATAATCCAAAAGGAGACTGAGAGTTTTTAAAATAAGGTGTCCTCTCTCTAGTCTCTTCCTTCTCTTTAGTTGTGAGTAGTTGATTCAAATGTGCACAGGTTGGTTTCCTTTTGATTCATTCGTTTGAAACAGGTGGTGTTGAGGAAGCATCTCTAGCAACTTGACATAGGTCTCTCTCTCTTATGCTGTAGGGTTGATCACTGATACAGAGCAGGAGGAAGTGTCTATTATAGCTGGGTATAAAGAATGGATTTATGTGACAAGAGGGCAGTCTTGAGGTTGGTGTGTAGGGGTAGACTTCATTCATAGGCTTACTCCATGTTTCTTTTATCAGCTGGGTCTAGGCTTTACCTTCTATGATATCAACAAGTGTGCCAGAGAAAGAATATTCTGATTTTATTTATTTAAATTTATTTTGGGTGGATACAGAGAAATTGAGAAGAAAGGAGGTTATACAGATGGGGAGAGAGGGAGAGGGAGAGAGAGAGAGAGAGAGAGAGAGTTGTAGCACTGCTTCACTATTTGTGAAGTTTTGGTTCTGTAGGTTGAACCAGAGTCCTTAAGCACTGCAGTGTGTATGTGATGTGTGACCAAGTGTGCCACTACCCAGGTCCCAAAAGAAGGAATATTGGTTCTTTTTCTGTGTGAACTTGACTTCTTCATAAGGTGCTTGAATATTTGATCAAACAGTATGTTTGGCTTCTCTGTAGGGATGTTTCAAATTCAAATTTGAAAAGTAGATTGAATAAAGTAGATGGCTGTTCCTACTGTGAGTGGGTTTTATCAAAATTTTTGGAGTCCTGAGAACAAAATGGAAGAATGCAGGAGAATTCCTGATCTCTGCCTTTGAACTATAACTTCTCTCAGTCTAAGATTTGTATTGGAATTATACCACTGGCTTTCCTGGCATTCCAGAGTTCTTGCTAAAGATGATGAGGCTTCTCAGTCTCCATAACTATATGATCAATTCTATTCAATCCTCAGTCTTTCTCATGCTCTGTCTTCTGTTATAGTGGTGAGTCAAGAACTTTTATGTAATGTACAGAAAAATCAGTACAGGGGCCTGGGTGGTGGTGCACCTGATTGAGTGCTCATGTGACAGTGTGAAAGGACCTGGGTTCAAGTTCCCAGCCTTCACCTGCAGGGGGGAGCTTTACAAATGGCGAAGCAATGATGCCAGTGTCTTTATGTCTCTTCTCCTCTCTATCACACCCTTCCCTCTTGATTATTTGGCTGTCATTACCCAATAAATAAATACATAAATATAATAAAAAAGTTAAAAAATAATACAAAATGAGCATATAACTTGAATACAAGGCCTTTTTTTGTATACTAGTAGATATGTATAAGAATGCTTATCATGGGGCACACCTGGTTAAGTTCACACATAGTCTTCAGTGAGGACCCCCCAACACTTCATCTGCTCTATTCCATCCTTTAGGTCCATGATTGTTCAACAGTTTGTTTGGCTTTGTATGTTAACTCTCTTTTCAGCTACTAGGTTCCAGATGCCAGCATGATGCCGACTAGACTTCCCTGGACAGCCAACCCCACTAATATGTCCTGGAGCTCCACTTCTCCAGAGCCCCACCCTACTAGGGAAAGAGAGAGACAGGCTGGGAGTATGGACCGACCAGTCAACGCCCATGTTCAGTGGGGAAGCAATTACAGAAGCCAGACCTTCCACCTTCTGCACCCCATAATGATCTTGGGTCCATACTCCCAGAGGGATAGAGAATAGGGAAGCTATCAGGGGAGAGGGTGGAATATGGAGTTCTGGGGTTGAGCATTGTGTGGAGTTGTACCCCTCTTATCCTATGTTTTTGTCAGTGATTCCTTTTTTTAAATAAAAATTTTAGAAAATCAAAGTCAAGAAAAGAAATCAAATAACACAGGGCCATGCATGAATGACCAATTGTTGTTAAAATTTTCGGAGGCTCTTGCCGGGCCGGCTAGCTTCACGGCGGGTAACAGAGACGCGGAGACAACGGCTGGGCAGGGAAGCTGTATTTCTTTATTCAGGAACAACGATTCATAAACTAAGACAAACTAATCACCAAATAGAACTCTGCTGTCTCTTTGCGGTGGCACAAGCACTCTCTCTCTTACTCTCGAACTCAGGAACTCCCCAACTCTGGAACTCTGGAACTCTCGTACTGGGGAACCCTCTGAAACTCTGACACACTAGAACTCTCTCTTACTCTGTAACCCTGAAACTCTCGAACTCAGGAACTCTCCAACTCTGGAACTCTGGAACTCTCGTACTGGGGAACCCTCTGAAACTCTTCCACTGTGGAACTCTCTCTTACTCTGTAACTCTGCAACTCTCGAACTCAGGAACTCAGGAACTCTGCCACTCTCGAACTCAGGAACCCTCTCCCGGGGTTCCTTGGGGCGGGGCCAAGCAGGCCCGCGAAATTAACAGGACTGATCCAATTCTCTTGGCGGGGGGGGGGGGGCTAGAACAAACCAATGTAAAGCATACGACTGTTTAATCAACCGAAGATGGTAAATGCTTCCATGCTGTATGCCTGAGTCATGAAAACAAAGTCAAACATTTATTGACTTGATCATCGGAGCTGACCCTGTACCCCAGATTTACTTTGTAAGAACCAACAGGATCAAATTCTCCATAAATTATAGCTATACAAGTTTGATTCCAGCTCAATCTGCAGGGCAACTGTGAATTTTTTTCAGGGGATATTTGTTCAGGTGTATAAGGTGATAGCCAACATCCTGAACATCCAATAGATTCTTAGCTTTTTGTCTTTTAGTGTGAAGCTCTTGATTCAGCGAATGGAAAGTAAGGAGTTGAAAAGGGGTTATGATACAACGCCAAGAAATATGTAGGCTGAAAAGCAAAAGACAACCAGATACTTGACTTATATGTGGAATATAGGTAACTAAAATAGCTAGCAAAAAGAAAAAAGAAAGATGACCACAAAGTTGACATTCAAGACTGTAAGACTATAAAGACTATGGTGGCTATGGGAGGGAGTAGGGAGAGACAAGAGAGGTGGGGGGACGGAAGTGGAGATTTCCATTTGGAAGGATGGCACAGGGGCTCTGGCAGTATGTGGTGAACTATAAGCATACACACACATACACACACACACATGCATCACATATGCATCACACATGCAGTTAGGTGTGAAACTATATTCCTAGAACCTTATACTACAAGTCAATGTTAAATTGATTAAAATATTGACTGCTTTAAAAAAATAATTTAGGTTGAAAAGTCATTAGATGTGGAATTTCCAATTTATAGCTATATGAGTTCTATTTTATTTTTATTCATTGTATAGAGACAGAGATAAATTGAGAGAGAGGGGGGAGATAGATAGATAGACAGATAGACAGATAGATAGAGCCCTACTTCATCTCGTGTGAAGTTTCCCTCCTATGGGTGGGGCCCAGTGCTTGAACCCAGGTCCTGGCTCATGGGTTTAACCTGGTGCACTAGTGCCAGGACTACAAATATATGCATTTTAATTTTTTTTTTGTTTTTTAGATAGAGACAGAGAAAGAGAGAGAATGAAAGAGGCCAGAGCACCTGAGCTTCCTCAAATACAGTGCAGCTTGTTCACATGGCAAAGCAGTACACTAAGGGACCCATTTTCCTGGCCCATGTATTTTCATCTGAAAATATTTTATTTATTTTAATTCTATGAGAGAGAGACAGAGACAGAGAGACAGACAGAAAGATGAGCACTGCTCCGCTCTGGTTTATTATGATGTGCTGGGCATTGAACCTGGGACCTTTTAACCTCAAGCATGCAAATCTTCTGCATAACCATTATGCTGTCTCCCCAGCCTGTAGATTATTTATTTTTTAATATTTTAATTAATTTATTCTTGCACAGAGACAGAGAGAAATTGAGAGGAGGGGGAAGACAGGGAGGGAAAGAGACAGAGAGAGACACCTGCAGTTTTGCTTCACCAATTGTGAAGCTTTCCCCCTGCAGATGGGGACTGGGGGCTTGAACCTGGGTCCTTGCACACTGTGATGTGTGCGCTTACCCAGATGTGCCACTGCCTGGCCTCTGTATTTTATTTCTTAAATAACGTTTTTCTTCAAAATTATTCCCATTTTCTGATGTAGTCGGTAGAAAAATCAACTTAAGAGAACTCACTGGTGGCTGCCATGCACTCAGAGTGTGAGCAGTGAGAAACAGAGACCAGTCTTCTGTGGTGGAATAAAGCATCTAGTACTTAAGAAAGAAAGGCTGACTGAACAAGGACAGAAGGAAGCTGTGTCAACCCAGGGTCGCCTGGAGTCTCAGACTGAGTAGCAGTAAAGCCAGGAGCCTGAAGCAGTTCCTTCACCCTGGAATTCCTGCTCGGTCACAGAGTTTCCAGCAGTGGTCTACTCTTCTTTTGCAATCTCTTCTCCCTTCCCCATGGCCATAGATATGATGCCACACATGTGAAGAACTAACCTCAGACCTACCGAATGAGCTCAGTATGTCAGTGATCACACAGAGCTCAGTCTGTGTAACAGAGAAACAATAGACAAATTAATGGAGGATTTCCCCTATGAGTCGCTAGTGACTGGTTCCGGATCATAACCATCAGAAGTCTAGGTTCCAGAGTTGGGCTGCAGCACAATGGGTTAAGTGCACGTGTTGCAAAGCTCAAGGACCTGAGTAAGGATCCCGGTTCGAGCCCCCAGCTCCCCACCTACAGGAGGGTTGCTTCACAAGCTATGAAACAGGTCTGCAGGTGTCTATCTTTCTCTCCCCCTCTTTGTCTTCCCCTCCTCTCTCCATTTCTCTCTGTCCTATCCAACAATGACAACATCAATAACAACAACAATAATAACCACAGTAATAAAACAAGGACAAAAAAAGGGAAAATAAATAAATATTAAAAATAGTTGTCTGTGTGCAGACAACTTCAGCTGCCAGCACCCTCCAGCATCTGCTTCTGCTGGGGTGATGTTTTCTTTGTTCAAAGTCACATGCAGCAGTTCACATCCAAAGACTATAGGAGCCTCACTCAAGAATACTGGCTTCTTGTAATTGCTGTAACCTTACACACACACACACACACACACACACACACACACACACACACACCACACACCACACACCACACACCACACAAGTGCTTTTTACATAAGTGCTGAAAGATAAAAATGCACCAATGCCCGGTATCTTTAACACTATGACCAAAGCAAGGTTATCCACTGGCCTGGTAACGATGTCTACAGGCTTGGATTGGACTTGAGGAAGGGGTGGCTTAAGGATCAGGATCTGAGGGAACCTCCTTCGGCCTCCCAACAGCACTCAAATTAGAAATTTAATTTCAAATTTGCCTCCTCTCCTCTAAAACCTTATAGCATATGTAGTTTATTCCATCAAATGTAATAATCTAAAATTGTATCTTATCTTATTGGCAAACTTTTTATCCACAGAAGTACACCGGGGTCCCAGTTTCCCGGTTTTCTGTGGCACCTGGCAGAGTACTGAGGACTGAGCTAGTGTACATTCGTCAGCCAGCTGGCCTTTAACCCAGGAAGTGGATATGATCACTACCCCAGATTTCCAATTATGGTGGCCAAGTGGGTTTCACTTTAGTTTGAAGGTTACCTGTCGCATGAAAGCTGATAGAGAATGGAGGATAGAGCCCTGCTGTGATTCCCAAAGTGGCATACTTCTCTCTTTGGTTCTCTCAGTCTCTGTGTTTATACTTTATCACTGGAAGCAAAGGATTTCTTTGTTCCCTTTCTAGGTTGGAAATGAGTCAGCCTTAGTGTTTTTGTTTGTTTTGCAGAACTCTCTTCCATGTTCCTAGAATCATTAGCTCTTGGCAAAGCACACTTAACTGAAGAAAAAGATGACAGAAGCATCCTTCTGTTCGATTTCCAGACTTTGGAAATTGATTCTGTGCAATATATATATATATATATGATAATTTATGGGTTTTGCCAATAAGGATATCATTCCAGAGGTCAAAACTCTGGAATTCCTTGTGTTACCTGACTTTAGACTTTTGCTTTTTCCTTCCTCACTTTCTGCCTTTCCTTCTTTGTCATTACCTGGGATTCACTGGTCTGGGTCGACATTTTTTTCTTTTCTTTTTTTTGACAGAGACAGAGACAGAAAGACAGAAGGAGAGAGAAAAAGATCCAACAGCACTGTAGCTTCTTCCAATGTGGGGTGGTGTCAATTCTCACCTGGGTGAGGATACAGAATGTCTGCAAAGCAGGTTCATTGCCCAGGTGAGCTATTTACCTTCCCTCACAGCAAATTTCCCAGTCTGTTAAAAATTTGAGAGCTTGTTTGGAGGTTCTAACAGGGGAGCATAGCTATTTGTAGACCCTCCACCAAAGACCAGTCATCTCTGTTTGGGGGAAGGCCGTCCTCTTTGACTGAGTGCATAGCTTTGGGAAGGAAACACATGGAGCGGTGAGGGAGGAAGGGGACACCCGCCTAGCCAGCCAGATCAGCCGAATCAACCCTGGTAATCAATAGGATGACAGATGTCACAGCCAGATTGCTCTCACATCCGTTCCTTAAAGTTTTACATCTTGCATCTTCTGAAGGGAGGCTGGACAACATACTCTGTGCTCCACCTGAGAAAGATGGGTTCTGATATTGGGGCAGCTTGGAACATTCCTACTCATGACCACAGAATGTGAGCTCGGATCTACAGGGATGCAGAGGTCACATAGGCCTCTAAGATGAATATAGGCCCCAGATCACATCAAATGTGATCGATGGGGTTTACAGTCAACAATATTTATACCCCTCCCCCATATTAGGGATCTCTTCCCTGATTCAGCTTTCTGGTCCTTTTCCAGCCATGACATCATTTCCCCAGACAATAACTTGGATCCACCTGCATATCAGATTTCAGGCTCAGGGAAAAAACAAACAAACAAAAACTAATATAGCCACAGGCCCTTTGGAATACAACTAAAATATGCCTACTAGCTATCTACAAAACAGAGACCCCCCTCAACTCTTCATCTATACTATTCCAGCCTTTAAGTTCATGATTAGTCAACAACTTGTTTGGCTTTGTATGTTAACTCTCTTTTCAACCACCAGGTTCCAGATGCTACCATGATGCCAACCAGACTTCCCTGGACAGACAACCCCACCAATGTGTCCTGGAGCCCCAATTCCCCAGAGCCCCGCCCCACTAGAAAAAGACAAAGAGAGGCTGGGAGTATGTATTGATCTGTCAATGCCCATGTTCATCGGGGAAGCAATTACAGAAGCCAGACCTTCCACCTTCTGCATCCCACAATGACCTTGGGTCCATACTCCCAGAGGGATAGAGAATGGGAAAGCTGTCAGGGGAGGGGATGGGATACAATGATAGAAGGAAAGAGGGCCAGGTAGTGCCAGCTAGTTAAGCACACACATTAAGTGCTCAGGGCCCTGGATTCAAGTTCCTGATCTCCACCTGCAGGGGGAAAGCTTCATTAGTGGTGCAGACACCAGGGCTGCAGGTGTCTCTCTGTCTCTCCCTCTCCAGTTCCTCTCCCTTCTCAGTTTCTCTCTGACTCTATTAAATAAATAAATACATAATAAGACAGTTAAAGGGGGGGCAGGCTGTCTTGCACCAGGTTAAGCGCACATAGTATGAAGCATAAGGACCTGTGTAAGGATCCCGGTTTGAGCCCCCAGCTCCCCACCTTTAGGGAAGTTGATTCATAAGTGGTGAAACAAGTCTGCAGGTGTCTATCTTCTTCTACCTTCTTGATCTTCCCCTCCACTCCCCCCTCAATTTCTCTCTGTTCTATCCAGGAAAAGGGGAATAAAAATGACCTCCACGACCAGTGAATCCACAGTGCCTGAACCAAGCCTTAGTGATAACCCGGAGGCAATAAATACATAAGTAAGTAGGTAAATAAATAAATGAATACAATTTTCCCCTGTAAGTGGGGATCAGGGGCTTGAACCCAGGTCCTTCTTCTTCTTCTTCTAGCGTTTGCCCTTCTTCCGTAGCCAGTCAACAGCGTCAGGTTGAGCCTGATGTAAAGTTTCGAGACCTCCTTTGAATCTGGAGAGGTGGCAGTCGTTGACTATGTGGGTCATAGTCTGTCTGGAGCCGCAGGGGCAGTTCGGGTCGTCTCTGGCTCCCCAGCGATGGAACATAGCGGCGCACCGGACATGGCCTGTTCGATAGCGATTGAGGAGGGCCCGATCATAACGTGCTAGGTCAAAGCCGGGTTGACGCTCGCAGGGGTCTGTGATGAGGTGTTTGTTCTTTACCTCAGCTGACTGCCAACTCTGTTTCCAAGAGTCTGAAACAGAGAAGTTCAGTGTAGGAGTAGGAGACCAGATTGGATGACGAGACATCAAGCTTTGGACAGGGTGGGCGAAGATATCCGCGTATATTGGCAGGTCCGGTCGAGCGTAGACGTGGGAAATGAACTTAGATGATGCCGCATCCAGACGAATATCTGGCGGGGCGATGTTGCTAAGAACTGGCAGCCATGGAACCGGGGTGGAATGGATGGTTCCAGAAATTATCCTCATGGAGGAATATAATTTGGAATCGACCAAGTGGACATGGGGGCTACGGAACCATACTGGGGCACAGTATTCTGCAGTGGAATAGCATAACGCCAGAGATGATGATCGCAGTGTGGAAGCGCTCGCGCCCCATGAGGAGCTGGCCAGTCTTGCAATGATGTCATTCCTCGCGCCCACCTTTGCTGCAGTTTTTATGAGATGTTCGTGAAATGACAGAGTGCGATCGAGAATAACGCCAAGATAGACTGGCTGGGCTTCATGCCGGATTCTCGTATCGCCAAGCTGCACATTAAGCTCACGCGAGGCCGAGGCATGGTGTAGATGGAAAACAGATGATACCGTTTTTGCAGTGCTAGGGATTAGTCGCCATTTTTGACAGTAATCAGATATCAGAGACATGTCTTTCGTGAGTGTTTCCTCGAGGATGTCGAACTTGGATGCCTGAGTTGCACAGCAGATGTCATCGGCGTAGATGAACTTCCTGGAAGAAGTTTCTGGAAGGTCATTGATGTAAATATTAAATAGCGTAGGAGCCAGAACAGAGCCCTGGGGGAGGCCACTTGAGACAAGTCTCCATCTGCTAGACTTGTCACCCAGATGCACCCGGAATCTTCTGTTTTGGAGAAGAAACGATCTAGTGTTGGCCACCCATGGAGGCAGGCATCTTGAGATCTTGACTAGGAGACCACGGTGCCAGACCATGTCATAGGCTGCTGTGCGATCAACAAAGACAGCACCCGTCTTTAAATTCTTCTGGAATGCATTTTCAATGTAAGTTGAGAGGGCCAGGGCTTGTTCTCAGGTAGATCTTCCTGGGCGGAAACCAGCTTGGGCGGGTGATAGGAATTTCTCTGTAAGAGGAGAAATACGTGACGGAAGCAGCCTCTCAAGGAGTTTGTAACACACAGAGAGGAGAGAAATTGGTCTATAGCTGGCGGCCAGTGTTGGGTCTTCCTTTGGTTTCAAAACTGCTATTAACCCAGGTCCTTATGCACTATAACACGTGTGCCGAACCAGGTGCTCCACCTCCTAGTCCTCTTCCATATATTTTTTTTGCAAGTTGCATGATGATTTGAAGACATACATACTGAAACATTGTTTGTAATGTTTTCATTTTTCAGCTGATCCCAGCTGCATAAACATGAAAAGGAGAACTTGTGCTGCTATAAGGTAGGTTTGATGCTGAGCCTGGGTCCAGAGGGAACGGGTTTGCATTGTCTGATATGGTCTAGGTGGGAAGAGATTACCAGAGACTGATAAGTGGGCTTGACTAGAACTCCAGCCGCTAATAAGCTTAATATCTAGAAGCAGAAGGAAAGCCAGCTGGTTGGTCTTGCCCTCTTGAAGCAATACAGAATAGTTAGGATCCATATGTGATTTCTTCTAAGATGTAGTTTGAGAAGCATTGGGCTAGAGAAGTGAAGATTTGGGGGCTGTCAATTCTTCCTTTCTTGCCCAAAATCCCAACTCTTTACTTTTGTGACCTCCCTTCTTTTTTTTATATATTTAAATTTATTTTCCCTTTTGTTGCCTTTGTTATTTTTTAGTGTTATCGTAGTTAATATTGTTGTTGTTATTAATGTCATCATTGTTGGATAGGACAGAGAGAAATGGAGAGAGGAGGGGAAGATAGAGAGGGGGAGAGAAAGATAGACACCTGCAGACCTGCTTCACTGCCTGTGAAGCGACCCCCTGTAGGTGTGGAGCCTGGGGCTTGAACCAGGGTCTTCACACCAGTCTGTGCCCTCCCTTCTTACTCCCTTTATAAGAGGCTGGCACACCTTGGAGACTAAGGCTGTTGTGAATTAATCTATTTCAACCTCTGGCTGCAGGTTCAAATAGCAATAAAGACAATTACTGGGGCTGGTTAGTGGCTTGCCTGGTTACACACATGTTATGATCCACAAAGACCTGGTCCCCACCCACGAGGGCATACTTGACAAGCAGTGAGGCACCTTGCGGGTGGCTCTGTCTCCCTTTCTTCTTTTTCTTTTTCTTCTTCTCCTCCTCCTCTTTCTTTCTCTTTCTCTTCTTCTTTCTTCTCATTCTCCTCCTCCTCCTCCTTCTCCTTCTCTTCCTTCTCCTACTTCTTCTTTTTCCTCCAGCGTTATCACTGGAGCTTTGTGCCTACACTACAGATACCCTGCTCCTGGAGAACATTTTCCCCATTTTTGTTGCCCTTGTTGTTGTCATTATTTCTTTTGTTGTTGTTGGATAGGACAGAGAGAGATGGAGAGAGGAGGGGAAGACAAGGGGGGAGAGAAAGACAGACATCTACAGACTTGCTTCACCGCTTATGAAGCGACCCCCCCAGAAGGTGGGGAGCTGGGGGCTGGAACCAGGATCTTTAAGCTGGTTCTTGCCCTTCCTGCTATGTGCACTTAACCCTCTGCACCTTGCCCGCCCCCTTGCCCCCCACTATATATCATAAAGCTTCTCAGCCACTAAGTTGTAGATGCTACCATCACGTCAACCTGACTTCCCTGGACAGACAACCTCACCATCCTGTCCTGGAACCCCACCTCCCAACAGCCCTACACCACAATGGGAAATTAGAAACAGGCTGGAGGTATGGGTCCACATGTCAATACCCAGGTCCAGTAGAAAAGCAACTACAGAAGCCAGACCTTTCACCTTCTACACCCCATAAAGATCTTTGGTCCATCCTCCCAGAGGGACAAAGAATAGGAAAGCTTCTAATAGGATGGGACATGGAGCTCTGGTGGTGAGAATCATATGGAATTGTACCCTCTTGATCATTATTAAATCACTAATTAAAAAAAAGAATACTAGAGATTGGACAGTCGAAAAACTACAACCCCAAGCTCTTGATAAGATAAGGAATTAGGATTTTGATGGCAGACAAAAGAATCCATTTTGGACTAGTTTAGCCTGAGAAAGAATTTCTTGGGCTTGGGGGGGGGAAGAATTCCTCAGATAACTGACAATTTACAGAACTTCATCAAGACTAGAAAACTGGTGGCAGGCTAGGGAGATAGCATAGTGGTTATCCAAATAAACTTTCATGCCTGAGGCTTCAAAGTCCCAGGTTCAATTCCCAGCACCATCATAAGCCACAGCTGAGTAGTGCTCTGGCTTAAAAAAAATAAAAGAAAGAAAGAAAAAGAAAAAAGGAAATTGATGGTTAGGTAGGTGATGCTATGGGTAGAGCAGGATTTACAGAGATGTGAGACACTGATTTCTGTCCCTGTCATCACATATAGAAAAGTGGAGTGAAATCCTGGTCTCTGTCTTTTATAAATACATAGATTTTTTTTCTTTCTAAACACCTAGACATTTGCGAAGAAAGTCTACATAGTCAGAGATGTCTAGATTGGACAGAGGATTTTGCCCCAGCACTGGCCCAATTCTCAGTTCTGTGTCATTAGAAGTTATCACTGGAATCACTGTTATGTTATGTTGGGAAACTGAGTCTGGCTGCTCACAAAATGGAACTGGAATGCCACTTTGGAATGGCTTCCAAAGGAAAATCTGAAGCAGGTGACTCTGCTAGCAAAAACCAAGTCACACATCAGGCCGTAGTTGTAAGGCAGTCTAGGCAAGAATACTTGGTGTACGGAGGAGTCTGTGGGTTATCGGAAAGGTTTAAACATTGCTGATAGGAAACTGGGAAAAAATAGTCGTGGATGTGGGCGAGAGGGTGGGGATGCAAATGGTTGCTCCACATGTGTAAGCCTGCAGTTTCTGTTTCTGTTTCTATGGGAGGAAATTCTTCATTTTGGCAGGAAGTAGTGCATAGGAGGAGGCTGAAAGAGTCCTGGGTGTGGTTGTGGGTTGAGAGAACTGTTAAACATGGCAGCAGTTCCTTTGTTTGTTTGTTTGTTTTTTATTTATAAAAAGGAAACATTAACAAAACCATAGGATAAGAGTAGTACAGCTCCACACAATTCCCACCACCAGAACTCCGTATCCCATCCCCTCCCCTGATAGCTTTCCTATTCTTTATTCTCTGGCAGCATGGACCCAGGGTCATTGTGGGGAGCAGAAGGTGGAAGGTCTGGCTTCTGTAATTGCTTCCCTGCTGAATATGGGCGTTGGCAGGTGGATCCATACTCCCAGTCTGCCTCTCTCTTTCCCTCGAAGGGTGGGGGTCTGGGAAAGTGAGGCCCCAGGACACATTGGTGGGGTCGTCTGTCCAGGGAAGTTTGGTCGGCATCCTGCTAGCATCTGGAACCTGGTGGCTGAAAAGAGAGTTAGCATATAAAGCCAAACAAATTGTTGACCAGTCATGGACCTAACGGCTGGAATAGTGCAGGCGAAGAATGTTTATGTGTGTGTGGGGGGAGGGGGTCTCCATTTTGTAGAGAGCTAGTAGGCATATTTTAGTTCTATTCCAAAGGGCCTGTGGCAAGGCAGCAGTGCCTCTGAACCTCAGCAACAGCAAAATGTTGAGTTTGATTCATGGTTAATGGGATTTGTTTAACCTCCATGTCCTTTTCCTCTTCTGTGAGATGTGGATGAATAAGCTTTTAGGGTAGATAGAAGTAGTCATATGATTAAGTCCACTAAATGATTCAGCTTTCTTTCTTTGTCTCTTCCTTTCTCTCTCTTTTTCTCTTTCTCTCTTTCTTTCTTTCTTTCTTTCTTTCTTTCTTTCTTTCTTTTTTTGTCTGCCTCTAGGGTTGTCACTGGGGCTTGGTGTCTGCACTAAGAATCCACTTTCCTGGCAGCCATTTTTTTCCATTTTATTGGATAGGACAGAAAGAAATTGAGCAAGGAGAGGAAGACAGAGAGGGGGAGAGAAAGACACCTGCAGACCTGCTTCACTGATTGTGCAGTGACCCCCCCCCCCGGGGGGGGGGTGTTCGAACAGGAATCCTTGTACTAGGTCCTTAACTCGGTCCACCACTGCCCGCCTGCCTGGATTTTCTTTCTTAAAACAGAGGGTGAGGGTGGATGTTAGGCTTCACAGGGCAGGGGTGGGGGGAATGGAGGGGGGTGGGATGGGACACAGTCTTTTGGTGGTGGGAATGGTGTTTATTTACATTCCTATTAATTTAAAAATTAAATAAAAACATTTGTTCATTAGTGAGAAAAGAGAGGAGCAGCAGAGAAAAAAAAAAAAAAAACTAGAACAACATTGGCAAGTGAGTTGCCATGGTTAGAATTCAGGACCTCTGCATCTAAGGATTTGATGCTTCAGCTACTGCACCACCTACTGGGTCACACACTGGGCTTCTTTTTTTAGCATAGGTCTCCCCCCATTTCCATTATTTAAGTAACCTTGATGTAAAAAACCCTAAGTGGTGCATTGGTGTACAAGTCTTGTTAAGAAAAACTAGTCCTTTAAAATCTAGACAATTGACCTAGAAACAGCATCTGGTGGAAACAAAACCAAACATCTCCAGGTAGAGGATGAGAAACACCTGATACACACCTTTGTCGCCCGCCAAGTGGAAACAACAAATTGTATCGATTCTCACTCTTAATTACCATATAAATAAAGAGCTTACAGATTTCCCAGCCTGGTCTGGCTCTACTCAGAGTAGAGACACCAAGTATAAGTCCCCTGGACACAACTGAGGAACTTTTCTTTTCCCTTTCTTCCTCCCTTTCTTTCTTCCTTCCTTCCTTCCTTCCTTCCTTCCTTCCTTCCTTCCTTCCTTTCTTTCTATCTTCCTTCCTTTCTCTCTCTCTCTCTCTCTTTCTTTCTTTTCCTCCCATCATTTTTGACTGAAGCAATTGATGACTTTGGGTTTCTACTTAACCTCATTCCCCTCTCTACAACCTTCTGAACATCTCAGTGCCCTGTATGAAAATTCACAGGTCAGCATAGTTCCTCTTGAGGACTGGGAGCCAAAGTGAACTTGATGTGGTTGGTGTTGCTGCCTTGCCCTTAGATCTGGGTTCTGGCTTGGCACCAGGCAGACAGCTGACACATGTCTAGAGCAGATGGCAAAGAGCCAGTATGACCTAACATAGTAATTCCTGAATGTCAGCTTCTCTCAGGTCACTGTAAACTGGGTCACTCTCCCCAAGGTGGCAGTTTGGGGGAAACTTTGAACTTATTCAGAACACTGACAGGCAAAGTTATTGGGGAGAAAGTTAATCCTCCACCCTTACTAGGCTAGGGAATAATTACACTGACCAAAGAGAGATTAGTAAGAGGAAAGGCAAACTTTTAATTGTGTGTGCACAGAGGGCCATGCATGGAATCTGGTCATTCCTGAGAGGTTACACACAGCTTCTAGACAAGGAGTAACTCATTTAAGAGGGAAAATCAAGAATTTGGCCATTTAAAGAAAAAGAGATTTTGCAGAGTTTATCTATAAATGTATCAACAACAGAGTTTACAAGTCTTAAGTCTAGGGTGAGAAGAGTGTCCTCTCTCACCTCCCAGACCACCACAGAGATTTACTTCATGTTTCAAGGAGATAGAAATTAAAAAAAAATTCTTTTTTAAACTCACTTGTTTATCTTCTCTCTCACTTCCTGTTTGTTCACAATAATGAACATGTTTTATTTTATTTTATTTTATTTTATTTTTGCTGAAGGGGAGGGAGCAGCTCCTGTTTCAGGGAGGAGGGAAGTTACTGTTCCCCCAGTAATAAAAGTCTGTTGCACATTCTCTCAGCAAAGAATTGAGGAAATATCCAGCACTTTAAAATTTTATTTGAGAAAGTTGAGAACGTGGACATGTTAAGGCATCGGAGAGAGAGAGAATGGGAGAGAGAAAGAGACAGAGAGAGACTTACATGATCTACACAGGCAGAGAGAGAGAGACAGTGCCTGAAATCACATAGACTCTAGGTTTCTTTTTATATAAAGTTCACATTTTTATTTATTTATTATTAAATAATAATAGATAAATAGATAGAGAGAAATATAAATTGAGAGGAGAGGGAGAAATAAAGAAGGTGAGAGATATGTACAGCACTGCTCCACCATTTATGAAGCTTCCCCCTGCAGGTAGGGACCAGGGGCTTGAACTCAGTTCATTGTGTACTGTAACGTGTGCACTTAACCAGGTGCACCACTGCCTGGGCTCAGACTCTAGGATTTAAAACCCAAGCCCACCTCCACCTTTCCAAGCCACACCTGTAACCATTCCTATTTTCTGGACAGTACCTTGTCCCCCAACACTCCCTCCCAGGGGTCCTAGAATGACTCCTGCACAGAAGAAGCACTGATTACCAGTTATCTGTAGGGAGGTGAGCTTTTTAAAAAAATTTATTTATTATTTTTAATGAAAGAGAGACAGAAATAAAGACCAGAGCACAGCTCAGCTCTGGCTTATGGTGGTGCAGGGGATTGAACCTGGGATCTTATTTTAATATTATTTATTTATTGATTCCCTTTTGTTGCCCTTGCTGTTTTATTTATTTATATTTATTTTCCCTTTTTTTGCCCTTGTTTTTTTTTTTTTCATTGTTGTTGTAGTTATTATTGTTGTTGTTATTGATGTCGTCATTGTTAGAACAGAGAGAAATGGAGAGAGGAGGGGAAGGCAGAGAGGGGGAGGGAAAGACAGACACCTGCAGACCTGCTTCACCACCTGTGAAGTGACTCCCCTGCAGGTGGGGAGCTGGGGGCTCGAACCGGGATCCATCCTCCCGTCCTTGGGCTTTGCGTCATGTGCACTTAACCCGCTGCGCTACCGCGGGACTCCCTTGGGGAGATGAACATTTATGAGGAGAAAGTAAAGACTTAAAAAGAGACTCTAGTAGGGTTTGTGAAGAGAAATTCCCTTTTGGATTCAATGTGACTTCGCTAGAAAAGTATTTCACAGGAAAGGGACCCGGCAGTAGTGCAGCAGGTTAAACACACAGTGTGAAATGCAAGGACTGGCACAAGGATCTGGTTCGAGCCCCCCTGCACCCCACCTGTGTGTGTGTGTGTGTGTGTGTGGGGGGGGGTGTCTTCCCCTCCTCTCTTGATTTTTCTCTGTCCTATTCAACAACAACAAAAACAATAATAACGACAGCTACAACAACAACAATGGAAAAAAGATGGCCACCAGGAGCAGTGGATTCATAGTGGAGGCAAAGAGCCCTGGAGGTAATAAATAAAATAAAATAAAAAAAATAAAGAACTTCAAAGGATACACGTGACAGCTGCATAGCTTTTCAGTTTGTTCTCTAAAACAGTCGTGCAAAAGTGAAGCTAGAGTAAAAGCTCAGGGGACAGAATCCCCAGGTGTTCTCTGGACCTGGTCCGAAAAAATGGCAGAAGACCAAGGCCAAAAGACCAAAGGCCACAAGATCCTCTCTGTACCAGCCCCCTTCTCTGACAGCTCTTTTTACATCACACCGGGACCACTTTTCATTGGCCGCATGAGACCGACTCCTCCTCCTTCATATAGAGCAGAAATAAGAAGCCTTCACCAAGTGCGACCCAATTCCACGTGTGCAAACCCAGGACGCCCTGTGTCTTTCCTTTGTCCCTCAACCAGAGAGAGTGCAAGTCATGTAGGCATGTGGGCCCCAGAGAAGGGTGGTGAGGAGTGGGAGGAGGGGAGAGACAAGAAGGGCCTGAGTTTCCTGCTCTTCCAAGTCTGTTTTCTGTTCTCTTCAGAGGAAGGGCAGGCAGGGCCCCTCAGGGGCTATGCTTCAGCCTTTGTTGTTCAGGTGCTCACACCAGCCTCTGCAGTCTGGCAGGGAAAGGACCTGGGGCAGGATGTGCTGACACACTGGCCCTGCCTCCGGGCCTTCTCTCAGCTTTCTGCAGGGCACAGGGCAAGGGTGCTACTTTCCCTAAACTGCCCTCCACCAATGTCTCCACACCCAGCAGGCAGCTACACAAGGTTAGTGGCTGCAACTGGGGAGGGAGAGAGGAGGACTCTCTCCAGCTGGTGTAAGAAAGCATCATGAATGAATAGCAGGCCACCCCTCCAAGGCTTTCAGTGAGGTGGCCTCAGACAGGCTGACTGACAGCCCCTATTCTCCAGGCATTCACAGCCAGTCCCTCCTCTTGATTTCCCTAGCCATCACGCTTTACTACCATTATTATTATTAATTTTATTTTTACCAGAGTGCTTCTCAGCTCTGGTTTGTGGTAGTGCAGGGGTTGAACCTAGGACTTTGGAGCCTCAGGCATGAGAATTTTTGCATAACCATTATGCTTACCACCTTGACACTCCCAAGAGTCATGCCTTTTAAACGAAGTTTCAGCTACTCCTGTTGTTTAAAAATGCCCCCACAAGTGATGAATTTATTCTTCCTAAACTCTGCAGTGTCAGGGGCCTCTGCTTCTGTTGGTATGTTCCCTTCCCCCTGACCTCTGAGAAGAATTGGTTTGCCCCTTGCTAGTTTCACGCCCCGCTTTCTCCCTGCCCCCTATGCTAAGGACGGGCAGAGTCCCAGCAGCAACTGGGGAGAGAGGATGATGGAGAAAAGCACATGGTGTGGTGATTTGCCCATTCGTGAATAAAGATTAAACTGCATTCTTAGCCCAGCCGTGTGTCTCTGGTCGTCTCTGTTACCCGCCCATGAAGCCAGCCCAGATAAAACAACATGCTTCCCATATGGTAACTGATGAGAAAGATCTCTTGCACTCCAAAGTCACTGTCCAGTTCAACTTTCTTACAAGTACAAAGGGACAGGAAATCTTTTTTCATACCACTCCTGTACTCTGTATTCCCCGGGGGAACTGAGAATGCACATGCTGTTACTCACAGGCCCTTGGGGCAGGCTTCTTTCCGGTTATTTTTAAATCAGAGCAGTAACATCTGTGAACTTCTGAGTAGCTTCTGTGCTGCAGCTGACAAGAGATTTAAGACGACAATAACATGAGGTCCTTCCTAAGAAGCACGTCTAAGACCCTTACTCAACTTTTATGGGCAAGAGAGGCCAGGCTAATCAAATTGTCAATATAAATTTTTATCAAATACTTTTGAATCTCCTGTAGCTGTCTTCAAAGTTTGTGCAGCTGACTCCACGGGGGGGGGGTCTATTAAGATACAGAGGGAACTGGGTCCATACTTCCAAAGGGTTAAAGAATAGAAAAGCTATCAGGGGTGGGCAGAGATGGGATACAGAGCTCCGGTGGGTGGTGGGAATTGTACCTCTCTTATCCTATGGTCTTGTCAGCGTTTCCACTTTATAAATAAATTAATTTAAAAAAAAGATACAGAAGGAAGCCAACCAAATAGCTCACCTGGGGAGTGTATCTTCTTTTCACACAAGTGACTAAGGTTTGAGTCTGACTCTCACCACACTGGAGGAAGGTTTGGTGCTATCTTTCCCACTTCCTCTCTTTCTTTGTCTATCTGAAAATGTTGGCAAACAGTGGTAAATATTTGCAGATGATATGATAATACACATAGAAAAGAATCCAGCAGGAAACTTCTGGAAATTATCAGGCAGTATTGTAAGGTATCAGGCTAGAAGATTAACATGAAAAAGTTGGTGGCATTCCTCTATGCAAACACAAAATCAGAAGAAGAAATCCAAAAATAAGTCCCATTCACTATAGTAACAAAAACAATAAAATACCTTGGAATAAATCTAACAAAAGAAGTACAGAACTTGTAAACTGAAAACTATGATTTACTATTCAAGGAAAAAGATGAAAATTAAAAAAGTGGAGAGATATCATGTGTATATGGATTAGAAAAATTAACACTATCAAAATGAATATTCTACACAGAGTCATATACAAATTTAATTCAATCCCCATCAGGGTCCCACCAATTCTTTAAGAGAATAGAACTAAAACTATAGATGTTTATCTGGAACCAGAAAACACCTAGAATTGCACAACAATTATGAGAAGAAAAAAAAAAACACTTGAGGCATCATATTCCTAGACCTCAAAATATATTAGAGGGACACTGCAATCAACACTGCCTGATGATGGAGCAGAAATAGACATACTGCACAGCAGAACAGAATTAAGAGTCCAGAGAAGCCCACACACCCATGGACATGTAATTTTTGACAAGCAGGCCTCAAATATCAAACACAAAAAAATTTGTTTCTTCAACAAATATTGGAAAAATTGGATTTAAACTTGCAGAAGAATGAAACTGAACCACTATATTGCACCACACACAAAGGTAAATTTAAGGTAGATCAGGGACTTTGCCATTAGACCGTAAACTATCAAATACTTAGGAGAAAATATTGACGGGACTCTTTTCCAGGCATCTCCAGTGATACAAATCCAATTGCAAGAAAGACTAAAACAAAAATAAAGCAATGGAACTCCATCAAATTAAAAGCTTCTGTACAGGGGGCTGGGTGTTAGCTCAATGATTTAAGCGCACACAGTACAAAGCACAAAGACTGGTGCAGGGAACCTGGTTCAAGCCCCCGGCTCCCCACCTGCAGAGGGTTTGGTTCACACGCGGTGAAGCAAGTCTGCAGGTATTTTTTTCTCTCCCCCTCTCTGTTTCCTCTCCTTTCTCAATATTTCTCTGTCTTGTTTAACAGCAGCAGCAACAACAATAACAACAACAATGGAAAAAAGATGGCCTCCAGGAGCAGTGGATTTGTAGTGTAGGCACTGAGCCCCAGCAATAACCCTGGAGGCAAAAAACAAACAAACAAACAGAAACAAACAAAAAATGACCAAACTTCTGTACAGCAAAAGAAACCACAACCAAACAAAGAAACTCTTACAGAATGAGAGATCTTTGCATGCCATACAACAGACAAGATTTGGTTAATAACCAAAATACATAAAGAGTTCACTACAGTCAGCAACTACAAAAAGACTCCATCCAAAAGTGGGGAGAATATATGAACTGAATATTCACCTCTATGAGAATGTCATATATCAGAAATGAAGCAATAACAAATGCTTGAGAGGTTGTGGGGGCAAAGGAACCCTTCTGCACTGCTGGTGGGCAAATTCATCCAACCTCTGTGGAGAGCAGTCTGGAGAACTCTCAGAAGGCTAGAAGTGAGCCTACCCTATGACCCTGCAATTCCCTTCTCAGGGATATATCCTAAGGAGTCAAGGCACTCGTATCCAAAAAGATCTGTATATTGTTGCAAATGATGTCCAATTAAAATTATCTGTCAAGGCAAAAATAATAATAATAATAAGGAGTTGAAGCAAGGCATTTATTCGTTTGCAAAAGGGTGTGCTGTCAACGGTGGCCATCAGGCAGCAGTGTGTCCCCCTTCACCCTTCTCCCATCTTTTATACCTGACACAGAAAGGAAAGGGAACGAAAAGGAACTCTATTGTGTCAGAGAGAGAGAGAGAGAGAGAGAGAGAGTTTATTTTCTTTCCCTTTCCTTTCTTTCCACTTCCCTCATCACCTCCTAACATCACTCTGGCACATGTGATACCGGGGCTCGAACCTTATGCTCAGGATTCCAATACTTTATCCACTCTGCCGGTTTACAGGCCTCTGTCATCTTATGACTTAAAGAAATTACAAAGATCTATAGGCAATTCAAAGGAGAATCTATGACAAAGACACATATAAATAGATGATATAGGAACATAGAGGTGAGTTTTTCTTATACATACAAAACTGTACTCTTCCACTAGGAAAAAGTTAACTGCATTTTCACTTTGAGTCAAAAGACATAAACCATTTCTATTTTTATTGACAAGATTTTATTTGTATTACTGTTAGTTTTCTACAATTTTATAAAGTTGTACAAATGACTCAAAAACAGTAAAAGAGTCAGATCCTAGTGAGTTAGATAATTCAGAAAGGTCTGCTAGAAAATATATTCTACGGAAAATATCCAGTATGTTTTTTCATTTCAATGTTTTCTCAACTTTTCCACTGACACAAACATTTGAAATTCTGCTTAAATTTATAAATAGAATGAAGGAAAACAAATGAGCTGTTAGTAATATTGCAGGGATGCTTGTTTAGATAATTTTATTATTTACTTATTTATATCATTAGTATCTACCAGAGTACTGCCCAACTCTGTTTATGATGGTACAGGAACCTAGGATTTTGGAGCCTCAGGAATGAGTCTTTTTGCGTAACCATTATGCTATCTACCCCTGCCCAGTTCGGATAACCGACCATAACTGAACCAATAAAAACTAATAAATTTTAGGTCAATTTATCTAAACAGTGAGTAGAGGGGCCAGGTGGTGGCGCACCTGGTTGAGCGCACATGATACAATACACAAGGACCCATGTTTGAGCCCCCGGCCCCCACCTTTGGGGGGGAAAGCTTCACAAGTGGTGAAGCAAGGCTGCAGATGTCTCTCTGTCTCTCTCTCCCTCTCTACCACCCCCCTCCCTCTTGATTTATGGCTGTCTCTATCTAATACATAAATACATAAATAAATAAATAAAGACTAAAAAGAACATTAAACTGTGAATAGAATGGAATGAGTGGGACATTTTTGAGATGTATATTTATTTTCCTGAACTTTTAAAAAATATTTATTTATTTATTTATTTTCCCTTTTGTTGTCCTTGTTGTTTTTCATTGTTGTTGTAGTTATTGATGTTGTCGTTGTTAGATAGGACAGAGAGAAATGGAGGGGAGGGGAGACAGAGAGGGGGAGAGAAAGACGGACACCTGCAGACCTGCTTCACTGCCTGTGAAGCGACTCCCCTGCAGGTGAGGAGCGGGGGGCTCAAACTGGGTTCCTAAAGCCAGTCTTTGTGCTTAGCACCACGTGCGCTTAACCCGCTGCGCTACTGCCCAATCTCCACTACTCTCCTTTTAAAAAACTGTTTACATACCAACACCCACATCCAGCAGAGAAGCAATTACAGAAGCCAGAACTCCCACCTTCTGTCCCCCCAGAAGTATTTTGGTTACATATTCCCAGTGGGAGAAATGATAGGTGGACCTTGCTTGATCAGAGGGCCCTGACCGCCAACTCCATTAAGGACCTGGAGAGAGAAGTGAGAATAGGGACAGACATCTGGAAGGAGAAATAAATGTGTATGTGACTTGGAAAAGAACATAAGATGGGACCTTGGGGAACAAAGGGGTGGCAAATAAATAATGGTAGAAATAATAGTAACTCTTATCTGCAACCTTGAGGAAGCAGATGTGTCCAGTGGAACGAATGGGGATACGGAACTCTGCTTGTGGGAACAGTGTGAAATTATACTTGTTATTTTATAATTTTGGAAATCAATATTAAATCACTGATACCATTAAAAAAAAAGAAACACCTAGAATTGCCAAAACAATCTTGAGGAAAAGAAACAAAATGGAGGCATCATACTCCCAGATCTCAAACTGTATTATAAGGTCATCATCATCATCAAAACAGCCTGGTACTGGAACAAAAGTAGGCACACAGACCAGTGGAACAGAATTGAAAGCCCAGAACTAAACCCCCATATCCATGGACATCTAATCTTTGATAAGGGGACCTAAAGTATTAAATGGAGGAAGGAGGCTCTCTTCAATAAATGGTGCTGGGGAAACTGGGTTGAAACATGCAGAAGAATAAAGCCTTTACCTCACCAGAAACAAAAATCAACTCCAAATAGATCAAGGACCTGGATATTAGACCAGAAACTGTCAAATACCTAGAAGAAGACATTGGTGAAACACTTTCCCACCTAAACCTCAAGGGTATCTTTAATGATACAAACCCAGTTGTAGGGAAGACTAAAGCAGAAACAAATCAATGGGACTACATCGAACTGAAGAGCTTCTGCGCAGCCAGAGAAACCATCACTAAAACAAAGAGACCCCTCACAGAATGGGAGAAGCAGAATCTGACTGGGTTTGGATTAGTGCACCAATGTAAAAATCTCTGGGTGGAGGGTAAGGATAGATGTTCAGCTTCACTGTGGGGGTAGGGGGGTGGGGCAAAGACCTTTGGTGGTGGGAATGGTATTAATATACACTCCTATTAACTTATAGTTTCATAAATCACTATTTAATTAATATGAGAGGGGAAAGTGGATTAAATGTTTCAAACTTTTTGATGCATAGACCATAGCTCTGAGTGTAGGTTCCTTCAACCTAAGCAATTAAAACTTCAAATTGGTAATCAGATTGTGTTTTAACAGTGGGCTCAAATTGTTAATACATTTCTAATAATGACATGGTCTTTGAAATATTAAATCTTCTAAAAGCTTAGACCAGGGAAAACAGAAACAATTTGTGGTGTTACTTTATAAGATACAGCTATAAGTAAATAGCATAAAAGGACATAAATTATGGTGAGGTTTGTATGATACAGCAAATCCTAACAATGGGATTTTCAAAGTTAACCCAATTGCTAAATAATTTGGTTATAGCAATAACTATCCATTGCCTTTTTAAACCCTAAGACAGCAGGAACCTTCCCCTTTCTCTATAAAGCCCACATTTCTCCCAGGCTTGGAATCTCTAGGGTGGGGCTCACTTTCCTGCATGCTTCTCTCAATTCATACCAACTGATACTGCATCTGCTGATCCCAGCCTAATCAATGCAACACATACCACCTCAGCATGGATTGTGTCCAGGCATGGAAGGTCAACTCTTCAGCTTTATTATTCTGGTGAGACCTTTCCTAGATCATAGGACTCCTTAATTCCATTTCAAATGGTACACTTTTTAACAAACTTCAAAACCTAGATATAGACCAGGGACAATGAGATAGGGCATACATACACATGTATCCATAAGTTTGGGGGAAATAGATACCTTAAAGAAAAAGAGCACAGCAGTTTTCAGTGAGTCAATAAATGAAGCAAGCAAGTAGAAAGACCTAAAAAGATACCATAAAGTACCTAATGGAACAGTTTCTACTTAGACCTAGATACCCTCCTCACCTACTTCCTATTTCACTTCCCTCAATAACTCTAAAGCTAAACTTGTCAGACAAAGTAAGCACTACAAAAGCTGAACAAGGGCAAGAGACTGGCATACTTTATTTATTTATAAAATAGAAATATTGGCAAGACTATAAGATAAGAGGGGTACGGTTCCACTCAATTCCCACCTCCAAAACTCCATATCCAATTTCCTCCCCTAATAGCTTACCTGTTCTTTATCCCTCTGGGAGTATGGACCCATGGTCATTATGGGATGCAGAAGGTGGAAGGTCTGGCTTCTGGAATTGCTTCCTTGCTGAACGTGGGCGTTGACAGGTAGATCCATACTCCCAGCCTGTCTGCCTCTCTCTTTCCCTAGTGGGTCAGGGATCTGGGGAAGCAGGGCTCCAGGACACATGGTGAGGTTATCTGCCCAGGGAAGTCCTTTGGGAATATACCAGTACATATTCACTAAAATTCAGGAAATTCCCTATTTCTCCTCCACCCCTTCCTCCATCTTCTCCCTCATCTTCGTCTTCCTTCTTTTTGTTTTTGCAATTTCCACGTTATTTGTTGTATCCTATTCACATTGCTCTCTTGGAGTAACTCTGAACCTTTTCAAAGACCTCTCTTCAGTTTCTTATGGCAGGTAGAATCAGCTCTGCTGGGGGTTAGGTGGTAGCACAGCGGGTTAAGCGCAGGTGGCACAAAGCGCAAGGACCAGCAGAAAGATCACGGTTCCAGCTCCCAGCTCCCCACCTGCAGGGGATTTGCTTCACAAATCGTGAAGCAGGTCTATAGGTGTCTCTCTGTTTCTTTCCCTCTCTGTCCCCGTCCCTTCTCAAATCCTCTCTGTCTCTATCCCGAATAAATAAGTAAAATAAAAATATTTTAAAAATAGAAACAACTCTACTTTTCATTTGACACTTCAGTCCTGCTTTTTGTTAAATGTACTTTTCCTGCAGTTAGATCCCTAGCTAGACTGTAAGACCTTCAAGGCAGGGATATACTTTTAAATTTTAATTAGTGATGTAATAAAGATTACAAGATTGTAATCTAACAGGGGTACAAATCTGCACAGTTCCCACCACCAGAGATCCTTGTCCTGCCCCTTCACTGGAAGCTTCCCTATTCTTTTTTTTTTAATTAGGGATTAATGGTTTACAATCAACAGTAAAATACAGTAGTTAGTGTATGTATAACATTTCTCAGTTTTCCACATAACAATTCAACCCTCACTAGATCTTTCTCTGCCATCGTGTTCCAGGACCTGAAACCTCCCTCCCACCCCAGAGTCTTTCTTTAGTGAAATACACCAAACCCAGCCAAAATTCTGCTTTGTATTTTCTTATTTTTAAACTTCTTTTTATTATTATTTGCCAAGCTAGCGTGGGAATGCCTCTTCCCCGGGTGCATGCTCTCTGGGTTGGAGAGAATTCGACCAGACTCAGCCTGGGCTGCTACTCACTCAGGGACGTGGGAGATAGATGACTCAGGAACTCATGGCAGCATGGTGATGCAAAAGGATCTATTGATCAGAGAGCCAGTTCTTTTATAGGATAAAACTGGAAGTGGCAAGTCAGAAACAGAAATGGCTAGGAAAGGGAGTGGAGAGAGGCAAAAGCAGGCTGGGAAAGTAGAAGCTTCCTTAGCAACTGTTGCGAGGGTTTTAACGGGCGAGATTAATGTTACCCTGCAGGCAGGACGGGTCTCGAGGTAGAAAGAAGATAGATCAAGGGGATGGGTGGGGATCTTTCAGGCAAAACAATGATTACGTAAATAGGCCGTAGTGTCAGCAATGCAGGATGGAGCAGGGGGGGCTGGCTTACTGCCCAACAATTATTAGTGATTTAATAATGATCAACAAGATTGTGGGGGTAAGAAGGGTACAATTCATACAATTCTCCCACCAGAGTGCCATATCCCATATTTCTATTCTAAGCTTCCCTATTCTTTATCCCTCTGGGAGTCTGGACCAAAGCTCTCTATGGGGAGCAGAAGGTGGGAGGTCTGGCTTCTGTAACTGCTTCTCTGCTGGACATGGATGTTGGCAGGCAATATTATTTAAAGCCTCTTTGAAACTTCCTACATCAAGTAGAGATCAATAAAGAAACCCTTTGCAAACATTTCCCAATCTTCTCCTCTCCACCATAAAGACAGAAATTATGCCAAGGCATTTCTTCAGAATTCCTGCAAAAGGGGTAACTTAGAGTGAACAGGAATTTTCCAAGACATAGATGAGTAACCAAGATTTAAATTATTCCAATATTCTCGAAAATTGTCCATCTGCTTTTTCAGAGTAGTGGGTGTTTTAATTGTTATGCAAATGTGTGGGGATTTCAGAGGAAGCTGAAGTGAAGACCCAAATCATTCTGACCTGTATATGCTCCTCTTGTGGAAGATTTTGACAAGGATCCTTGTGCTGACTCTCACACTTAGCAGGAGAGTCACAGTTGGTACTACCTACCCTATGTTTCTCCTCCTCTGTCCTCTTTCCTCATTCATTTCTCAGTACTACTCAGTTCTTTTTGCCTGCCACTCTTGGTTCTCTCTGTTTTTGCAAAGTTAGGTCATATGGGATTGGCCTGATCCTAACACACTTGCTGTTTTTTTTTCTTCCCAGTCTGTTCCCAGAAGAATAGATTCACGAACAATCATGCCTTTCCCTCTGTGTGTGTCCAGTAGTGATTGCTTTGACTCAGATACTTCCTGGGTATTTTCCCACAAAGTAAAATCTTGAAGACAGCTCTGAGAAGGTCAATTTCCTTAACTTTAATTGCCTTCTCATAATTTTCAACAAGTTTCTTTCCAAGATTCCACTTACAAGACACGTAGCTGCCTATCAGTTTTAACTTTTTTTTTTTTTTTCTTCAGCTTGGTTCCCGGAATTGGACTTCTTCACAGGAGTTATTACTCAAGCTCATATTAAACTATTTAATGCAGAGCTTTTCAAGCTAACATGATGAGTTTTAAGGGAGTAGATTCCAGTTTTGTGTGTGGAGAGTCTGAGATTCCTGTTCTCATCTATTTGGGTCTCACATTGTGGGGAAATTAGTGAGAAAACCATTTGACAATATCTCTTACACAGTTCTCTGCCTCCCACAGCTAACTTTTTCCCCCAAGGTTATTGCTGGGGCTCAGTGCCAGCACAGTGAATCCACTGCTCCTGGCGGCCATTTTTTCTATCTTATTGAATAGGATACAGAGAGAAATTGAGAGACAGAGAGGGAGAGAGAAAGATAGACACCTGCAGACCTGCTTCACTACCTGAAGTGTCCCCTCCAGCAGGTGGGGAGTGGGGGTTTGAACCTGGGCCCTTGTGCTTCAAACTATGTGCGATTACACTGGTATGCCTGGCCTCCCCCTCATCTTTGTAAACTAGGTATTTGCCTGTTTTCACTCTCAAACTATTCATAGGAACCCCTCCCCATGAAAGCCAAATAATAATGTCAGAATAATTAGGCAGTGGGATGACATTTAACTTTTTTATTTAAATAAGGGGGAAGAAAGCTATTAATCTTATATCCATTTTCAGGAGGTGGACATTTATCTTTTAAGAAATCACAGGAGGGAACAGTTGCACTTAAACATCCTTCTGGTTTCATTATGACACGTCCTGGTTAATATCAGTGACCCATTTTTCCTTTTTCTTTGTGCTATCTTCAGAATCCTTCCTGACTGAGAAGCTAACGTTACTCTCCTGCTTTGTTTCAAGCCCCAGATTAGATTAACCGTGTTCTCTTTCATTTGGGAATGACTGATTAGTCTGCTGAAATGAACTTTTAAAGTAAGACTCTCTGGACAGTGGATTTTCTCCAGTCTGTCAGACCTTGCAGGCAATATGACTTTAAATGTATTTAAAAATTATTTATTATTTACTTATTCCTTTTTGTTGCCCTTGTTGTATTATTGTTGTAGTTATTGTTGTTGCTATTATTGATGTTGTTGTTGGCTAGGATAGAGAGAAATGGAGAGAGGAGAAGAAGACAGAGAGGGGGAGAGAAAGCTAGACATCTGAAGACCTGCTTCACCTCTTGTGAAGCGACTCCTCTGCAGGTGGGGAGCCGGGGCCTGGAACTGGAATCCTTAAATCAGTCATTGCGCTTAACCTGGCTGCGCTACCACCGGACTCCCTAAATGTCTTGTAAAAGAAACTTTCACTTGGTGCTGTGCTATGGTTGTCAGAAAGACAAAACATGTTTGGCCCACAGATACAAAGACTTCATAGTACTGATGACTAAGGAATCTGATAGGAGACACCTCTGATCATCACAGTACTAAGGACTAGAGGCACCGGGATCTGTCCCTTGGCTGTCTTATTTTAATGATTTGAAGAGTGAGATGCAACGTTAATTATTGTTGAAGGCTGCAGGTTTCTACAGGTCTGGCTAGGTTCCCCTGTGAGTTCTTTCTCCAATGCATCGTTTCCAATAAGGGCATTGAAATGGATCTTCCGGTCTCTTCTAGCCTGCTCTGAAATTTGGTTAACGCTACTTCTTACAAGATGTCCCTCAAGTGCACCTTCATACCACAATTCACTCTCTCTCTTTCTCCTTTTCCTTCCATCTTTCCTCCTCTTACATTTTATTTTCTCTCCCCTTTATTTATTTATTTATTATCGGATAAAGACAGAGATAAATCGAAATGGGAGAGAGACAGAGAGACAGCTGCAGCCCTGCCCCATTACTTGTTTTTATTTATTTATTTATTTATTTTTATTTTTAAAATTTTTTAAATTTTTAAATTTTTTTTGACTAAACCATAGGATAAGAGGGATACATCTTCACACAATTCCCACAACCAGAACTCTGTATTGCATAACCTCCCCTGATAGCTTTCCTATTCTTTAACCCTTTGGGAGTATGGATCCAAGGTCCTTGTGGGATGCAGAAGGTGGAAGGTCTGGCTTCTGTAATTGCTTCCCCACTGAACATGGGCATTGACAGGTCGATCCATACTCCCAGTCTGCCTCTCTCTTTCCCTATTAGGGAAGGTTTCTGGGGAAGCAGAGCTCCAGGACACATTGGTGGGGTTGTCTGTCCAGGGAAGTCTGGTTGGCATCCTGCTAGCATCTGGAACCTGGTGGTTGACAAGAGAGTTAATATACAAAGCCAAACAAATTGTTGACCAATCATGGATCTAAGGGCTGGAATAGTGCAGATGAAGAATTGAGGGGTCTCCATTTTGTAGATAGCTAGTAGGCATATTTTAGTTAAATTCCAAAGGGCCTGTGGCTATACTCCTGGTTTGTTTGTCTTTTTTTTTTTTTTTTTTGCCTGAGCCTGAAATCTGATATGCAAATGGATCTAACTTATTGTCTGGGGAGATGATGTCGTGGCTGGAAAAAGGACCAGAAAGCTGGATCAGGGAAGAGAGTAGCTCCCTAATATGGGAAAGGTGTATAAATATTGTTGACTGTAAACCCCATCGATTTGATGTGATCTGGGGCCCATATTCAGCTTAGGAGCCTGTGTGACCTCTGCATCCCTGTAGATCTGAGCTCACATTCTGTGGTCATGAGTAGGAACGTTCCAAGCTGTCCCAATATCAGGACCCATCTTCCTCAGGTGTAGCATAGAGTATGTTGTCCTGCCTCCCTTTGAAGGATGGAACATTCTCTACCATTATTGATCCAAGTTGAGGGCAAGGTCCTATGGAGGCCCACAAAGGGTCTATTGTGTTGTTCCTGATAGAGATGACCAGTAACAATGGAGAGAGAGATGTATTTGAGGTCTCGGCCCATCATGTCTGTTTGGGAATCTCAGGACTCCCCGACTAGGGCCCCAGCTGATGGGGTGGCCTGAAATTGACTAAAGAGTCATCTTTAAAGTATGCCAGTCTCTTGCCCTTATTCAGCTTTTGGAGTCCTTGCTTTGATGAGGTTAGCTTTGGAGTGAGTGAGAGAACTGTAATAGGAAGTAGGTGAGGAGGTTATCTACATCTAAGTAGACACTATTTCATTATAAACTATATACTGACTCACTACAGACTATTGTCTATTTTTGCTTTCAGGTATATATTTTGCCCTAATTTATGGATACATGTGAACATATGCTCTATCTTATGGGACCTGGTCTATACATAGGTTTTGGGACTTTGTTAAGAAGTGAATCTCAGGGAGTCGGGCTGTAGTGCAGCGGGTTAAGCGCAGGTGGCGCAAAGCACAAGGACCGGCATAAGGATCCCGGTTCGAACCCCAGCTCCTCACCTGCAGGGGAGTCGCTTCACAGGCGGTGAAGCAGGTCTGCAGGTGTCTATCTTTCTCTCCTCCCCTCTGTCTTCCCCTCCTCTCTCCGTTTCTCTCTGTCCTATCCAACAATGACAACAACAATAATAACTACAACAATAAAACAAGGGCAACAAAAGGGAATAAATAAAATAAACATTTAAAAAAAAAAAAGAAGTGAATCTCCTGGAATGAAGTTAGAGGATACCATGAGAGGAAAAGTCTCACCCGAGTAATGAGGCTGAAGGGTTGACATTCCATGCCTGATGTCTCTGGACACAGTCTGAAGTGAAGCATGCTGAGGTGGTACTTGGGTTGATTAGGTTGGGATTAGCAGATGCAATATCATTTGGTATGAATTGAGAGAAGCATGCAGGAAAGTGAGCCCCACCCTAGAGGTTCCAGGACTGGGAGAAATATAGGCTCTACAGAGGAAGTGGGAGGTTCCTGCTGTTTTAGGATTTAAGAAGACAATACATAGTTAGTTGCCATCTTGGCTCTGCCTGCCCCATCTCTTGTTAAGCTTTCCCCTTGCAGGTGGGGACCAGGGGCTTGTTAAGTGCACTGTAATGTGAGTGCTTAACCAAGTGTGCCACCACTGGGCTCCCTCATATTTTATTATGTTTCTCTGTAATTACTTTAATTGGAAATGTTGATATTTCTGCTTCTTTGGGATGGACTTCACTCTAAGTCTCTCTACCACTGCCTACAAATCTGGCCGAGCCTTTCTCTTCTCAAAATTAACTCACATCTCTCAGTCACAGTCTCCTATCTATATGGAACCTAACGAAGTTCGAAAAGTCTCCCTAGCTCTTACTACTAGTGGATGTAAGTCAAAGGGGGTTCCTTTTGTTTGGATGAATTTAAATGGTTTCGTTTACACATTGGATGATGATGACGGTAAGGCAAGTTGCTTATTTCCAAGGAAGCCAAGGCCTGGAGAAAGATAAAGATGATGATTCTGGCTATGATTAAAATAACTCAAATTCCTGTTGTTGAGTGAAGTCTGCAAAGCTCTTCACATGTCATTGTCTCATCCCATGGCTGCAACTCTGGGGGATAAGTTCGGTTGACCTTGTTTTTGGCATATACATTGAGAACCAAAACCTGGGTAAGTGAATAGACATGTCCAAGAACCCACTCTCCCAGAAGACAAAATCATGGTTCACATAAACTTTCAGGACTCAGGACTAGATCACTCTGCCTCTCTGAAGGGCAGTTCCACTGGAGGATAAGACATCAAGAGATATAACAAAAGTCTTTAAGTACCCGGGAGAGGAAGCGAATGTTGATAGCTAATTGATTGCAAGAACGGTTCACTAAAGGGGGTTGTGTAAATCCCCCCTTAATAGAGGGTTTACCTGAAGCAAAAGTTTCCTGTAATCCCTGAAAATTTCCAAAATGTGTTTCCAGAACACAATTTGACAACATGGGTCAAAGCCTTTCAAGATATTACTAATAGTAATCTTAGACAAATTACTCAGTATATTCAAAGCCATTTGCTTCATCTGTAAGTAATTGGGTAGGAGGGGGATTAGAGTAATGCTTTACGAAGTGCCCTGGCACAGAGAGTATATTAAATTAAGATTGCCAGTGTTTGAGGGTATCAGCTTTTACTGAAGCAAATAGCAAGCACAAAGATTTAGTGCTAAAGAAATTCTTAACTATGCTTTCTCTAAGTCGTAGTTAAAAATTGGAAACAAGCACAGGGCCTGAGGGTACATGTGGGTATTAGTCATTTAAAACAGTATGAATTGTGCTATTACATGGTAAGATATGTGTGATTTATTGTGTTTTAAAAAGCAAGACAAGGGGCAGGGATGATAGCAAAATGTGTTTGCAAAAAGACTCATGCCTGAGGCTCTGAGTTTCCACGTTCAGTCCCCTACCCCACCATAAACAAGAACTGAACAATATTTTGGTAAAAAAAGGTGGGGGGTTAGGGCTGCAGTGCAGCGGGTTAAGCACACATGGTGCAAAGCGCAAGGATCAGCATAAGGATCCCGGTTTGAGCCCCCGGGTCCCCACCTTCAGGGGAGTTGCTTCACAAGCAGTGAAGCGGGTCTGCAGGTGTCTATCTTTCTCTCCCCGTCTCTCTCTTCCCCATCTCTCTCAATTTATCTCTGTCCTATCCAACAATGAATGACATCAACAAAACAATGACCACAACAAATAAATAGCAAGACAAATTGTAAATTCAATATGTATATTCAATATATATAATATGTAGATATATATTCAATATAAATGTATATGTATATCAGAGAGATAGCTAGATAGAATCTGTATGGGTTTTCATCACTGTGTTAACAAAAATTGACTGAGGAGAGAGCATAATGCGTAATACAAAAGACTTTTTAAAGAGAGGAGGGGAAGACAGAGAGGGGGAGAGAAAGACAGACACCTGCAGACCTGCTTCATCGCCTGTGAAGGGACTCCCCTGCAGGTGAGGAGCCCAGGGCTGGCCGGGATCCTTGCCGGCCCTTGTGCTTTGCGGCACCTGTGCTTAACCCGCTGCACTACCACCCAACTCCCAGGAAATCTTTTTTTTTAATAAATGGCTTGGGTAGTGGTCTGGGAGGTGGCACAGTGGATAAAACACTGGACTTTCAAGCACGAGGTCCTGAGTTCAATCCCCAACAGCACATGTACCAGAGTGATGTCTGATTATTTCTCTCTCTCTCTTCCTGTCTCATAAATAAATAAATAAACAAATACATAAAATCTTTTTTTAAAAAATGGTGGGAGTAGGGGGCCGGGTGGTGGCGCACCTGGTTGAGCAAGTGTATTACAATGAGCAAGGACCCGAGTTCAAACCCACGGCTCTCACCTGCAGGAGGAAAGCTTTACAAATGGTAAAGCAGGGCTGCAGGTGTCTCTCTGTCTCTCTCCCTATCACCCCCTCCCTCTTGATTGCTGTCTGTCTCTATCCAATAAATAAAGATAATGGTAACTTAAAAATATTTTTTTTTAACGGCAGGAGTCGGGCAGTAGCACAGCGGGTTCAGCGCACGTGGCACAAAGGGCAAGGATTGGCTAACGATCCCGGTTCAAGCCCGGACTCTCTACACACAGGGGACTCACTTCACAGGCCATGAAACAGGTTTGCAGGTATCTATCTTTCTTTCCCCCTCTTTCTTCTCCTCCTCTTCCATTTCTCTCTGTCCTGTCTAACAACAATGACATC